>NC_060272.1:54238923-54538923 GCF_021613505.1 Equus quagga
GGGGGTCCGGGTCGGCGCGCCCGGGCGGCCGGCGGGCGCGGGCCGGTGCGATGGAGCCGCAGCACGTGCGCCCCGCGCCCGGCGTCCGCAGCCCCGCCTGGGAGGAACCGGTGGGTACAGCGCCCGCGCCCACCCCCTCCCACTTCTCCTCTGCTCCTCCCGCCTGGACCGGGTTCCGTTCAGGAAATGGCCCGGGATGAGGTCCGCAGCTGCTTCCCAGCCGGGGCAGCGCTTCCTCCGCCGCCCGGGCTCCTCCTCGCGCGCCTCCCGGAGCGCTTTGTCCGGCCCGCTGAGGCTCTCCCCGAGGGGCCGCTGGCGAGCCGCTCAGGTTTCCGTGCTTCAGCGACTTCTCAACTTTTTCCTTGATTTTACAGCGCGGGGGGTAGGGAGGGGGAGAAGAGCGACCCAGGCTGTGGGGTCAGCGTGGCGAGCTCGGAGGAGACCTGGCTTCCCTCCTGAGACCGCGCCCCGGCGGTCACCTGGGCGCGCAGGTTCCGAAGGATCGCCGTTTGGGGAGGCTGAGCGCGGCTTGCAGCCCGGAGCCACGCCTCCGACTCCTGCTCGCCGCTCAAGCCCCGGGCTTTTCTAGGGTTCAAGGGTTTGGCCAGGGATGAAGCGGAAAGCTAACCTCGATTTCCCTGCACATGCCATGCGGAGGTTGGGCAACTTTGGGGACCGAGAGTAGCGTGTGCGTGTGTATTGTGTGTGCCAGGATAGGGAGGAGGAGACCGGGGGGCTTTGGATTTGTTCCCTCAAACTCCTCCAACTTCCTTCTTTCTTGCAACTCAGTCAGTCAGAACCATCTCACATCCCTCTGGGGATTCTGCCCCGGAATCCCCGTCCCACTCAGCGCTCTGTAATCCTGTGTGGGCTGCCTTTTCCCTGGCATCGAATTATTTGGCTCTCCAAGCCCTGCTTCGATGTTTGCTACTCTGTCTTGGTTGACATTCTTGAACCTATCTGAAAAGCCTCGTCCGAAGTTTCTGGCCCCATCCGTGTTCGGTTCAACGTGTTCGGATGCTGTTTTCCCAGAGACTCCGCGTGTCTGCTCAGGCTGGCCCCTTGCCTGTTGAGAGCTTCTAGGTCAGTGCCAGGCTTGGTTCTCCTTTTTCTTTTCTGATATGTACACTCCTGGCTCCTTTGCCCAGAGTGTACGTATTTCTCTGCCTCCTGTTTCCTGACCTTTTCAGAAGTGTCCTTCGACTCTGATCCATCTGTATCTGCAGCTGTCTGTGCTTTTGTAAATTTGAACATGTTGTTAGGTTTTGCATCTGCTCTTATTTCTCCTATTGTGGTTATCCCTGGGGATTAAATTATTTTTGAAATTAAAAATCCAGTTCAGTTTTGAAGTTTAAATCAAAGATCATTGAGAACTAAATTCAGTGACCTGGTTTTGTTACTTTTTTACTTTAAACTCTCCTATATGAGGTCCCTTTTGAACCTGGATACTTTAAGCCAACACCAATGACAATGAAAAATACCCGGTTATATGACTTTTACTCTAAGGTGCTGAGGCCAGGAGTACTGTGCCTAGAAAAATAGAAACATTTTGTTTTTTGCTTTACCTCTCAAGGTGACAAAAATGGAAATGCTCATTTATTAGCTTTTAAAGTTAGACCCCTGATGGAAGTGTATGAATGACCTGTGATGCTTTATCCAGACTGTAGAACTCTTCTGAAAAAATGAGACTTACTTTCTTTAAACACTGAAGGCTTTTTTATTTATTCGACAGATATTTTTTCCAGCACCTCCCAGTACTGTTGGATATAGCAGTTGTTAACAACACAGATAGAAATTCTCGCAGAATGTACACTCTTCCTTTTTTTTTTTTTGAGAGGAGAGATAGGGACTTTTATTTTTTTTGTACATTCTTGACTAAACAGAATGTCTTGTTTCATATATGTTAATGGTTTACATTCAGATAGTCCCCAAAACATCTTCAGCGATCTCAGGTACGTGGGATAAAATGATACTGCGGACAAAGTGATTTGAAACCCTGTGGCGGTATATGCATGACCACAAAGTCCAAGAACTAATAAAGGGAATTCTCATTTAAGTTCTTAAAAAAGATAAGTTATCCAAATTATTGAAAAGTGGTGTATAGAAGAAAAGAGGAGGGATAAATTAGGGAAAAAGGAGTATTTAAATATTAATTATTTCAGACATTTAGAGCTAAGGGGAGAAATATCAGCCTAATCTAAGAAAGTTTTGAATAGACACAGTATCCTTCAAAATCAGGGATTCTTGAACTTTTCTTGGGTCGATGATCCCTTTAAGAATCTAATCAAAGCTATAGACTCTCTTTCTCCCCAAAATGTACCTGTGCAACATACATATGAGATTTCAAGGGAATCCCAGAGTTCCTGAAGCCCAATCTATGGACCCTCAAAGACCTTGGGTTAAGAACCTCTGCTTTGATTTGGGCTCCATTTTGCGGTTATTTTAAATCTGCTTTTTGAATTCAAATATAGGCAACTTTAATACTTTACCATAAAGGTGTCCTTATTTACATCTATGAAAAGAAATATTCAGCATTGAACAGGCAATATTCACATTACACAGATCCTGTTGCATTTTCCCTTATTGTGTATAACAACATGCATGGAAGGATTCACTCTCCTCTTTCCTTTTTGATGGAACCTAAAACCTGATGATATGATTCTACATGGAACTATTCAGACAGAACAGAAAAAAATCTCAGGAATTGACGCTGGGTAGTCGTGAAGAGAACAGCACTTCTGGCTTGAAATGTGCCCATGTCTGGAGCTGAGAGGCAGCTGCTGGACATTCTTTGTATTTGGAGATGAAATGAAGTTATTTAGTTAAGTGAGGGCATTTAAATAAACTGTTAGTCTTATCATTACTCCGGCTAGGGCAATGGGCCTAAAAGAAGATAAATGTTAGCATTCAGGTTTCTGTGTATTTTCTTTAATGCTAGCTTTGGAATGTAATCAAATCAATGGAAATAGGGGCATTACTTAAATTTTGAACCAATTAAAAAATATTTTGGTGGTGGGAATAGGTGGGTAGGAAGATATTTAGTCAAAAACCCCTTACTCATAGGTAATATCCTGGGGGGAAAAGGGTGGTTAGAATTCTAGCCAAAACTTAAAAAGCATTGGGAGTATTTACAAAGCAGTTCTTAGACAGTGGGGGAATACTAGAGTACATTTTGCTTACTAAAATTTTTTATTGTCAAATGACTTTTATATAGTTGCCTCTGATGAAACTATTCAGAACTAATGGGAAATTAGGAAGGGAAAGAGTTTCAAAAGAAAATGTACCAAAATACAAATTAGAAGTTCTAAGTAAAGTATATTTATGCATTGGGTCTAAAGGATGAAAAGTTTTTGCCTTAGGTACTGGAATGACCATATGTACATGCCGTTGATATCACAGTCTCAAAGTCTTTTTTGTTCAGGTAACAAATAAGGAAATTCTAATAAAGTCTTGAATGTTAAATTCTAAATATGTAACAGATCGTGTATCATGGAAGTACGTTAAAGTTTGAAGGAAAGCAGGCCTGTCCTTGTTCAACCTGTGCTGCTCTTTGGTTCCTAACCCAGTGGTTAGGAACGTGAATGCTGGAACATGACTGTTCTTAAAGTGCCTGCTTGGGTTCTTCAGGTCATAAACGTGGACTTCTACATGTTTATCATATGATATGTAATGTAGAACCGTAGAACATAAGGGATTTAAAAGTTGCAAATGGACATTAAACCTTTTTTGTAATGAGTAGTGATCAATAATAAGAATATAATTCAAAGTATCTCTGTAGATAATGACATGCTAATGTTAAAAAAGTTGGTACCAGAATGAAAATTAGCTGTGACTTACACATCTTCAGTATAATAGGTTTTTTTTTTTTTTAAAAAAATGGGGCTGGAAGCCCTATTAAGCAGAAACCTAGTTTAGTGATAGCTTCTCCTATTTCCATTTCATCCTGAATGCAGTGTTTACATGGCTTGTGTCCAAGTTTTTAACAGTGTGTTTGCGATGTATGTTCCAAACAAAGATTTCAAAGTAACGATAATAAAAGAAATATGTAAGACACATCTAAGAAATTACTTGAAAATCTGAAAACACCAAGTAAGGAAAAAGTCAAGGAAGTCTTGTAAATCAAAGAATGTAATATACCATATATTTGAAATGTGTTTCAGTTGCCATTTTGAGCTACATTAAAATGGTTGAAAATATTGAGCTCTTGACATTGCTATTACATTTTTAAGGGAAGTGAAGTGCATTGCAGGTATCCAATATACGGATTGGATGTTCATTCTGGAAACTTCTAATTTACAGATAAGACCTAGGAAGGAGCTAGTGGGTCAGGTACCTTAAATTAGGGATAACTTGAAACAGTCTCCTTAGAAGAAATGATTGAAGAAAAGAGGGTTTTTCATGCGCTGCCTTTTGTGGGAAATGAACATTCCTTCATTTGCCTACGCAGTATTTCACTCTGAGCGTTCTAGATGCTAGGGAAATTGTAGAACCCGGATCAGTTATTTAGCATGAGCAGGCTAAGACTGGCTGTGCTTTCAAAGTCACAACCAAGTTTGAGAACTTGTTACATGAGTCTTCGAAGAGCAGGGGTAACTGTGAGGTTAAACTTTTATCAAGCAATGAATACCTTTATTTTGAGGTATTCATGAAGACCAGTTCTTGCACGTGAAACTCTTTTAAAGTATCTGTAAGCAATCAGTGTTTGAATCAGAGTATTCAGTCCTCTTCTTAAGCTCACAGAATAGGCATGGGCATTAAACAGTGCCTTTCGGTTTAATCACTCTGCCTGGATTCTGGAAAATGTTCCTACAGGTATATAAAACTTGAAAGCCTAAAGTCTGAATAGAAACACGATAATTGAGAACTAACTTTTGTTATATAGTGAAGTAAAGTGAATAGAACATTAGAATAGTAATCACCTGATTTTGACTTTGGTCCCAGCTGGTGATTTTGGGTCTCAGTTTCTTTACATTAAAAGACATGTCTGAACTAAGTTTATTCTTTCCAAAGGCCCTTTATTAGGTGTTCTTGTTTACACTGCCAAACCATTGGACTGGTCAGTGACCAAACAGGTTGGGATAAAGGCCATTACTTTGACTATTTTTTCTCTTAAAGAATTCCTTTCATAGCAATATGTTCTTTGTAGATACAGAATTACATATTTACAGAGCCATAGGGCTCAGAGTTTATTTCGCCCCACTTCTTCCCTTCCTAAAGAATACAGCTGAGAAGTAGCCTCTATCAATTAGTATTACATCACAGCAATCTCCTAGCTTTGAAGATTCAAGCCAACTAGCACATTTTACATTTTAATGAATTTAATCTACAACGTGGATATCCAGTATTGGGATTGCATATTGTTTCTTAAAATCTCTTAGAACTGTTAGTTCTGACACAGCAATCAAATTATTGAGAGTAAGACTGCAACTAAGAAAAACCCCAATAGATTCTTAGTTTGGAGGACCCTTAAAGGTCATGCCAACTGAAAAAAATAGAAGGGCATGTCAACTGAAAAGATACAAGTGGGTACTGAAGGGCATGAACACGCCAAAGAGCTTGAATGCTTTACCGAAGTGTGAAGAGACTCCACAGTCTGGCAGGGACTTTTTGCCCTACTTAAAAATACAGCTACCACGACTTTGCAGTTCTCCCTAGACGACAAGAGGAATCAGTCATTTTAGTATCTTCTCCCCCCAGCCCTCCCACACCTTGCAGGGGCTCTTTGACGTTGAGCGTGCACAACCCGCCGCAAGGCTGCTATTCCCAGGTGTCTGCTTAACCAACCAGCTCCCATGGGACGGGTTGTGAGTGGTGCCTGCAGCCTGTTGATCCCATTTCCTCCTGCTCTAGTCCGGGTTAGGGAGTGGCTCTCCCAGGACTTCCAGTGTTTTCGTGCTCTGGCACTGGTATTCACACGGCTCCGGTGCATTGTTTCCTTCCAGGCTGTCTCGGTTAGCGCTTCGGCTTAGACATTTATTTTGCATTCTATCGTCTCTGGCTGCCTGTACTTTCTTGTTTCTGCGCTCTCTCCACGCCCTTCCCAGTTTCCTGTTAGCCATAGGGATCGCTCTTTCTGAACGAAAAGTTCTCAGAGCGGAGTGGAACCTCCCGGAAAATGCTCTCCTCTTCCGTGTGCGCCGGATGGGGGTGGGGGTGGGCCAGAAACTAAACGCCACGGTCGGGAGCGCTGAAAGCACTCGAACCCCAAGGCAGAAGAGGGAGAGGTATGGTTAATCGGGAAAGGGCTAGGGGCTCGTGAGACAGACAGGGGCAGCGCCCATCCATCTCGGGGGCAGAGGGGACTTTTATTCAGCGGGATCTGAGCGGCGAGGCCCAAGTCTGGAGACATTCTGGGTCCAGGAGGTGGCGGGGTGCACCCAAGGGAGTCGGGAGGAAGCTCTAGGTTCTCTTTCTACTCCAGGGGCCGTTTTGGTCCCTGCTGCCCATGCACCGAAAGAGGGAGCATCGCCACTGCCGGGCCTGCAGGGCTTGGCTGCGGAGGTTTCTTGTCTCCCCTGCCCTCTCGTCCAGCCTGGAGACCCCAGACCTTAGGGGCAGGGGGAGGTCGTCCCTATCCCTCTGTCACTCCCATCCTCTGTACCCGTACTGGTCGTATTCTGGGTCAGGAACCCTGTAATATCCCGGGTCTGGGTGTGCAGGGGTCCCGGGCGGGCCGGGGTCTGCATCCCCTGAGCCCCGGAGCCGGGCGGAGGAGCCTGGGGGGCCCTGCCGGGAGGGCGTCTGATCCCCCGCGACCCTTCCCCCGCGGGGGCGGCCGGGGGAGCGGAAGATGGCGGCGGCAGCGGGGCGCGGGGCTCCGGGCCCCGCTCGAGCAGAACCCACCCCCTGACCGCCGCCGCCGCCCCCGCCGGGCGGTGCTGTGTCCCCGCAGGACTCCGAGAGGATGGCCGGGGCCGGCGGCCAGCACCACCCTCCGGGCGCCGCGGGAGGAGCGGCCGCCGGGGCCGGAGCCGCGGTGACCCCCGCCGCTGCCTCGGCGGGGCCCGGAGAGGATTCGTCCGACAGCGAAGCGGAGCAAGAGGGACCCCAGAAGCTGATCCGCAAAGTGTCCACCTCGGGGCAGATCCGGACCAAGGTGAGGCGGGCCCGAGCGCAGCGCCCAGGGCGGGAGGCGGCGCGGCGGGGAGCGGAGAGAGGGCGCCCGGGGCGCAGGGAGCGCGCCGGCGATCCCGGGACCCTGGGGCCGCGACGTGGGGGCGGGGCCCGGCCGGGGGCGGGGCCGGCGGGGGCTGGACCGCGGCGCTGCAGGAAGGGATTCCCGGGTGGCGCGCCGGGGCCGCCGGGCTGGGATCCCGGGGAGTCCAGCAGGCAGAGCTGGAGGAGAAGGGAACCAGCGGCTCGGCGGGAGCGTGGGAAAAAGCTGCGGCGCTGTTGAGGGTTCCCGCTCGGGGCACTTAAAAGAAGCGTTTTGTTTTTTGTCCGCCCTGCCGTGCAGTGGTTCGGTAGAGTCTGTGCGTTGAGCAGGGAGCGGAGTGCAGGCCGACCAGTCAGAGCGGCAGGGAGCCCGCCACGTTCCCTTCCCGCGGGCAGCAGCCTGCTCCTCCCCTGCCCCACTCTGAGAGGGTGGGTGGGGAAGGAACACCGGGCAGCCCCTTTGCCCTCTGCTGCAGTTTGGAAGAGGCTACACCAGTCGTAAAGGATGCTGGCGGTTAACCGCACCCTGCGTGGCCGAAACAGCAGGCCAGGCTTTCGCGTCGTAGGTTCCCACTGAGTGCAGAGTTCAGATCTTACCAACGCACCCATGGTTATTTTTAATAATGACAAGTAACCTTTTTGTGCTATCTGGTGGTTAGCATGCTGTGTTACTCTTGTTTGTATAGCAGGGACTCTTAACCTGTGAAGGCTCAAAGTTGAGAGTTTTAATTTGATCGTGAACATATATATAGAAAATGCTCATGACTGAAGATTATTTATGTATTCTAATTTTCGTTAAATTTAAAAAATCGTCGCGCAGAGAGGCTGTTATCACTGGGGGACTTTAACAAGGAATTTGAAAACGGAACCAATAAAATTATTGGATTTGTGTGCTCTGTAAAAATAAATTTGCAAAAGTGAATTCATTCTATACCTATTTTTATGAGAATTTGTTATCTAAGGTCAATGGATCCCTATATGAAAGTGGAACTTTTATTATATGCCTATGGATTTGTATTTGTATTAACCTGCCTCCTTATTTTCTAAAGTAAATATGTGTAAGCACACACAGCTGTTAACAGGTGCACTTAGCAAAGAGTCAAAGCTTGCTTCAGTCATTTTTTTGAAGTGCACATTTTGTAACTCCTTTTAATAGTGACATTTTTTAATTTAATGGAATTTGTGACAAATTTAGGATATGGGTCTAATGTATTTTGAGAAGATTGGCTAAACAAGATAGGGACTTTCCTAACAGTAACTTTAGCATTTGAAATCTTAATTTTAAAAAAGTTCATAAAACTGTTAATGGTGGGCAAAATGACAGGTTTTAAAAAAATGTGTACTTTATATAGTCATATAAAATGGTTAAAATTCCATGCATACTTATATCAAGATTGACCAGTAAGTTTATACTGTTTGAAAGAAAATTTGGAAATGGCTCTAATTTGAATTGAGTCAAGACAAAGGACAGATCGTTGGGAGTACCACTGAAATTTGTACGTTTCATGAACTCATGGTAATAGCTAAGATTATACTCCTTAAATTTGATATTATCTGTGATTTGGGGTCAAGCATGTTTATCCAGACTAGGAGTATTTCAAAAAGCACGTTTATTTATTGGTTTTCCATTTAACTTTCTAGTAAAAATATTTAGCACGTACATTTTGCCATCATTAGAGATAATTAGTGATCATTAAATGAAATGTTTCTTAAATTTCCAAAGATGTGTTGAATTTCAGAAATTCCGCATTTTATACTCGCTTATACAAGTGCAGATAAGTTCATCAACGTTTTCATATATGAACATCTGAGATCAGCCCCAACTTCCCTGCTTTTCCCCACCCCCTGTCCAGACTGTTCATATCTGCTACAAATTTCATCAGTTACATCTCTTATCACATGTACAGATTTTCCTCGACTTATGATGGGTTTAACTCCTTCTAAAGCTATTGTAAGTCAAAAATGCATTTAATACACCTAGCCTATGGAACATCAACATCGTAGTTTAGCCTAGCCTACCTTAAAAGTGCTCAGAACACTTACATTTGCCTGCAATTGGGAAAAAAACAAACACAAAGCTTATTTTATAATGAAGTGTTAAATATCTCATGTAATTTATGGAATACTATACTGAAAATGAAAAACAGAATGGGTGTATGGGTACAGATGGTTCTGAGTGTATCTGTTCTTTACCCTCGTCATCACGTGGCTGACGGGGAGCTGTGGCTCATTGCCGGGGCCAGCATCACGAGGGAGAATCCTGCAGCATATCGCTAGCCAGGGGAAAGAGAAAAATTCAGAAGTCAGAGTACGTTTCTACTGAATGCATATGGCTTCCACACCACTGTAAGGTCAAAAAATTGTAAAATGCTTAAGTCGAACCATTTTGTAAGTTGGGATCGTGTGTCTTGATTATCAGGGAAGAGGTTGAGGACAGTGGAGGAATTCATAGAATGAGAACTGCTAAATTTAACTATTGGTTCTCAGTCTTCAATTATGATCCAGGTAAGAGTTAAGGGAAAAGATCTTTAGAAAAAGACGGATACCCTTTTGAGCTCCTCCGCAGGTGTGTAAGATGGGGAGCCTGGAGGAGAGGGAGACCCCAGGACTGGCCCAAGGCCTAGTTGTTTTTCAGAAAGCATTAGCAGTTCTTGCTCATACAGCCTGAAGATACATCAGGGGACCACTAGTTCTGACAGGTTGTGATTACTAATGGCATCTTCGATCCTGGTGGAATAGCTTGGGATGGTGTGTGTGGCGCATGCACACATACCTACATGCACATATTCACATGCTTACATTATGCATCTATATGCTCTCTTTTTATAAAGGCATTTATGCATAGACAGACATACAGAGGGCCTACAGCAGAGTGAATTGCACATAGAGGTCAAAAAATTTCTTTAGATGAATGTGTATATATTATATTACATGCTTACACATAATGCTTCATATATATGGATATTATTGTTAAAACTTAATACTTACTTAGTTTCTTTTAAGAGCCTTAGGATCATAAAGCTGTTTGGTTTCCAATTTAGGAATATTTTTCACTCCAAACCGAAGTAACTTAACTAGTTACTAACTTAAGTAATTGCCTTATTTGGAGTGTTCTTTGTGTGAGTACTGGTTAATGTTTTAAATAATTTGAATTTTAGTAAAGAACCTTAAGTTAATTGTGGCATTTGAAAAGTATCCAGACTTTTCTCATTTTTTTGCTGAGGAAGATTCACTCTGAGCTAACATCTGTTGCCAATCTTCCTCTTTTTGTATGTGGACCATCACCACAGCATGGCCACTGACAGACGAGTGGTGTAGGTCTGTGCCCAGGAATGGAACCTGGGCCACTGAAGTGGAGCATGCCCAACTTAAACACTAGGCTGCTGGGGCTGGCCCTATCCAGACTTTTCTTAATTGAAAAAGTAATGCATGCATGTAATAAGACATTCGAACAGTGTGAGAGGATATTCAGTGATGAGAGGGTAAAAGTATGGAAACTATTTGGCAAAATGTATTCAGCGAAAAGTATTTTCTCTCTCACCCCAGACCTTCTAGTCTCCATCTCAGAGACAATTGTTGACATTTTTTTGGTGTGCTTCCAGAAAATTTCTATGCACATACAAGTGTGTGAGTATATATAATATAATATATTACTTATATTGTATATATATACTTAAGTATATAGTATTTAAAAAATACTAAAGGGAACATTCTGTACACATTCTGTGGCTTGTTTGGAGATATAATATGGAGGTCATTTCCTTAACACTTGCATAATCTACCTCATTCTTTTTAATGATAGCAAAGTGTTCCATTATACTAGGTTGAGGTAAGTGAAGTTGCTCTGTCAATAGGTCAAAAATGGTGGAGAGTAGAATGGTGGTTGCCAAGGGCTGGGAGTGGGGGGAAGTGGGGAGATGTAGGGTAAAGGGTACAAACTTTCAGTTATAAGATGAATAAGTTCTGGGGATCTAATGTACAGCATAGCGACGATAGTTAATAATACTATATTGTATACTTGAAATTTGCTAAGAGGGTGCATCTTAAGCATGCTTAGCGTATTAAAAAAAGGTAACCATGTGAGGTGGTGGATATGTTAATTTAATTGTTGTAATCATTTTATAATGTATATGTCTATCAAATCCACATGTTTTATGCTTTAAGTACAATTTTATTTGTTAATTATACCTTAATAAAGCTGGAAAAAATGGTCAAATATGGGAAATTTCATCTGGTTCAACCTAACATGTTATGTCATCATTTAATTAACCAGTTCTCTGTGGAAGGAAATATGAGTTATTTCAGGACAACACTAATCTCAGCTTTTTTGCAGTGGATATGGTGACTTTTTTTTTTCTGCTTTTTCTCCCCAAATCTCCCCAGTACATAGTTGTATATTTTAGTTGTGGCTTCTTCTAGTTGTGGCATGTGGGATGCCACCTCAGCGTGGCCTGATGAGCGGTGCCATGTCCGCGCCCAGGCTTCCACCCAGCGAAACCCTGGGCCGCCGCAGAGCGGAGTGCGCAAACTTAACCACTTGGCCACTGGGCTGGCCCCCATATGGTGACTTTTTAAGTAAAGAATAAGACTGGCATGCTTCTAAAATTAGTGTGATTTAATAAAATCCTCGTGTACATTTTCGTACCCTCCTCACATCCCCACCTTGTATGCTCTTGGTTCCCCTTTTCATTTTCTCTTTCCCTGCCCCACCCCCCTCCCCCCTCCAGTTTCTTCGTCCTTGCTGTCCTCTCAGCTATTTTTCTCTTTCTCTGGTTTTCACTTTTTTTCCTTTCTCTGTCTCAGCTAAGTGGAATTTCAGGCAGTTTCACCTAGCTACCCAGGTGCTAAACACTAGACAGTTTTATGGCTGCCTCTATTTCCCCAAAGGGAAAAAAAATTCGCTCATATACAAAAGCGGAAATTGTGCTGATATGGAGAAGCCAAAGGGAGCTGTAACTCGTCATCTCTTCCTCTCTCTTTACTCTTGGCCGTTATTCCTGAATTCTTAGTCCTGTCTCAAGGAGAGGTTGGTTTTGCATTCTGATTTACTCTTGTAGAGAAGTTCACAGTATCTACTGAGAATGAGACACTCTGAAACAACACTAATATAACTCAGACCAGCTTGGTTTTGAACATGAATGTGAAGGACACTTTGGTTGCTTTTTGTTGGCCCATGAATACTGTAGTCTTTCATTTTGAAGGGAATGGCTGGAGGAACCTTGGTCAGGTTTGTAGACTAGGAATGTTCAACCGTCATAAGCTGAATGGTATAAACAAATGGGAACAATCTCAATGACTTTTTCTGACACTGATTCATCTCAGCCAAGGTCTTGAAGCTTCATATGTCAAAAATACCTCCTAAAAGGTTTATTATGCTCTCATTTATTTTTTGACATTTATGTACTTCCTACAGTTAATTTTGAATATCCATAAATGAATCTTTAAGTTTAGGTAAAACATAACCTAAACACTGAAAAGATATTCAGGACTTCGCAACATTATGTCTGGATTAAGACATCTCTTTAAGGACATTAAGAAAAGAATAATCACCACTTTCTTCAATCAGTATCTTGATTTTACTTTAACATGAAGGGTATATAAATAAACTCTTACACCTTTATGGTGAGGCAATATATGGAAATATTGATTTATATTTTTCACTGCTTTATGAGTTGCAATTTGTGCAATTAAAACATTATCTTTCACCATAAACATCAGATGGAGTAGGCTAGGGAAGGCTTGCTCAGTGTTTTTCAAATTGTAGGTGGCAGCTCATTAGTGGGTCATGATCGTTCCCATCCAGCATTTAAAACAGAAACAGAATAGATTAGAAAATATTTAAAACTTTTACCCACAGTTCTGGGTGGAAACATTGGGTTGGGTAATGATCCAAATAGGATGAGAAACAGAAACATGGCCAGAAGATTGTTAAGAAATGAGAATAAAGTAATGTTGTCAAGTGTATTGTTTGGAAACTCAATACGATACGAGAGGCGAGTAGGAACTTTTATATTTTGTTATGTGATGAGCAGGAAGATATCTTGAATAATAAGAATAATTAACATTCTTCTAGGGCAGAAGTTGGCTAACATTTTCTGTGAAGGTCCAAATAGTAATTATTTTAAGCTTTGTAGGCCATAAACTTTGTGTCACAGTTACTCAGCTCTGCTGTTGGAGTATAAAAACAGCCAGAGACAATACTTGAGTGAATAAGTGTGGCTGCGTTCCAGGAAAACTTTAAGGACACTGCAATTTGAATTTCATGTAATTTTCTTGTGTTAAGAAATATTATTTTTCTTTTTTAAAAAAAGCCATCTAAACATGTAGAAAATTTCTTAGCTCATGGGCTGTACAAATCACATGCTGGAAGGATATGGCCAATGGCTTTGGCTTGTGGGCCACAGCTTGCTGACCTCCTTCTGAATGGTGGAAAATGGTCTGGTTAGGTTTGCAAAGCACTCCAAAATTAAGGTGCTGCTGAATGCGATCAGCGTTCAAGGGACCAAATAAAGCTAGATTTCAAAAATCTCATCTTTGTAGAACATTTTATTTTTAGCTTGGTTTGCGTCTTTGCTTCCATTTTAATCTGAACTAAATATAGACTGGAAACTCTGAGTCTTGGTACAGTAATATATGGTATAACAGCTTTCTTTCCACTTTGATTACAAGTTAAACACGATATCCCATTATTAAAGATAAGAGACATAATAAATAATTTACTCAACCTTTACATATAACTTAAGATGCATTATTTGAAAGTATCTAAATTTAGAAAGCTTTTTACTTAGTTTAAGGTTGCATGTTTGCTGTTGTGGTGGGAGTGATGAAAGGTTATGTGAAACTACTATTGTAAACGACTCGGGGCTCCTTTCTGTTTCTAGGGTACAGTGTTTCACTCATATTGGATTTGTTAGGCTTTACTTACTCAGGAAATGTGTTTCTAAGCAAAGGTTTTAATTAAAGAGAGTTTGTTTTACGTCTAAGAATAGACCTTTGAAAAGGACCATAACGTGTTAGTACGATACGGTTTCCCTTGGCCAATTTGTTTGGCTTTGTTGGGTATCGAGTATCTTTCTCTGTGAATATTTAGTTGCTTGAAACACATTTGTATTTTTGGTTTGGTTAAGTGGCTTAAAATGGTCAGTAACCATTATTGATGATGGCTTTAATTTAGGATTCAGTGTACATTTGTATATTTTAGATAGTCGCTTGTTTTTTCAAGTGAATGTAAATGCCAGTAATCCCCTCCCCCTGCTTTTTGTTATGAGGATATTCGGAAGACTGTTAGGCTCTTGTTTTATACCAAGGAAATATGACTAACTTGACCACGTGTGGAGCTGGAATCTCTAACCCTCTGGCTGTGCTGTTTGAGTACCAGGACTTTTTCAAACCGCCAGGATGTAATTTATATAGTAAAACTTTTCTATATAAGCTTGAGGCATTTATGTTAGAAATTTAAAAATACTTTCCTACTTAGCATTGTATTGTTTACAGAGCAGTTTTATATGCATGAGCTTATTTAACAGTTGCGTAAAATTATCTAAATTTTACAAAGGATAAAACTGAGACCAAGTTTGAATATCTGCTGAGTAAATGGCAGGGCTGGAACTCAAAACGGACTCTAAGTACTATGCGCCTGTTCCTGGGCACAGTGGATGCAATGGCTGGGTTCTAAATGCCCTCTCTCATAGTCCCGTAAGCTTTCCGGGGTTTAAAACTTTTACATGTACAGTGTACAAGTACGGATGTGCGCAGGCTGTCTCCTCACTTCTCTTCGCTCTCTCCTATCCCCCTCCCTTGAATTCCCCTTCTCGTCTCCCTTCCCTTCCCTCCTCCTTCCTGCCCTGCCCTGCCCTTTATTAAATTTGTTTAATCTGTGAGTGTCTCTCCCCAATGTCTTAGGTTTCATAATGCCTTTTTGCATTTGAATCCCATGTTTTTAGTGACATGTTTAAGAGTACATATTTGAAAAGTAAATTTTGGAATAAAAAATTTCAGCTGAAATTTATATTAATTTTAATGACTGTTAGCAAAATCATGGAATCACTTTGAAAACAGCTTTGGAAGGACTAATTTAGAAGAAAGGCGTAGAGCTATCTAACTCTGCAGGTTTTCAAAGAAAACTGTTAGTTTCACTTCCATAAGGTAAGATGCTATTTTTAAAAGGTCATGATATAGCGTTTAAAAGAATTATATAAAGTAATTTTCCATTTGGCCTGTTAAGGCATAGTTGAGGAAAAAATATGAGTAAAATTTATTTTTAACTAGCTAAGGAATGAAAGTGACATTTTTGGGGCCCAGTTTTCTCCATCTGAATATTTTATTTAGATAGGAAAAGGTGCCAGGGTGTATACCAGAGCAGGCATACTGTTTTGAGTTGGATTACTTGTACAAACTTGTATAGTATTTTAAAATTATGTTCTAATATTTGATATTGATATATGGATGGATCCATGCTATCTCTGTGCATGTCTCTCTATCTCTGTGCTCGTGGTAAAATGAGCCGCTGCAAACCCATCTGTAGGACTAGAGTGCTGTGAGTGCCATGCATCTGCTTGTGTGCTCCTTCTCTTTTTCACTCCTTGGTTGCCCCTCGGTTCATTTGAAAAGATATTTGTAGTGTTCCCAGCACTGTCCTAGGTGCCAGGGATAGAGCAGCAAACAAAAACAAAATAGACATAAACCTCTGCCCTTACGGAGCTCACATTTAAATGCAGGGAGAATTTATGAACTCATAAATATGTAACATGCTCAGTTTATTAGGAGGTGAGAAATGCTATAGAGAAAAATAAAGCGTGAATGGGAGTAGGGGTGGGGAGGGAAGGGGCAGGTCTTCATGAGAAGGTGACGTCAGAGCGATGATCTTGAGGGAATGAACCATGCAGACCTGCGGGGGAAAGCAGTCTAGGCAGACAGAACAGCAGCTGCAAAGACCAAGAGGCAGAAGCTGTAATGAGGAGGGGGTCAGCGGGGCTGAAGCGGGGGGTGGGAGTGAGGGGGAAAACAGGTAGAAAGTTGGAAGGAAGTTAACGGTGTCAAAAGTAAGGTACTACACGTAGAGGAGGAGACTGGGTTCATGCATCCCATAGCGTGGACAGGCTTCACAGGGCGCCCCAAATTTTATGTCTGTGTGTATGCCCCTCAGAAGACTAAAATCATTGATTCCTGAAGGGGAATTGCAGGACTAAAGATAAAAGATACGTAGAAAAAAATACACACACACACACACAATATGGTTTTACAGTAGGATGGAACCCTTGCAACATAAACCATCCATTGGTGGTGTCATTTGGAGAATGCTAAAATTGGGGGTGGGTTCAATGAAATGAAACGAGAAGCACATAGAATAGCGAGGTCCTTGGAGCAGTTAGGGAGTGTTGGGTCTGCTCAGCTCCTTCACGTACCGTAAGGTGACTTAAGTCATGTTACTTAGCTGTGCCCATCCATATCTGTGTTTCCCCTGTTCTTTGATGCCGAAAGGAATCTGAGTGGGAGTGATGTTTGTCACTTGTCCTCTAAAGCAATTTATGGGACTCTTCATGCTCTGTCTCTTCTGTCACCTGCCAGCTAGAAGTAGATTATCTGGTGGAAGGAGCTTGGATCCCTGAACAACTTCATGGAGCAGAGCCTCTCTGCTTCTGCCCCCAAACCTCCCTGCCCCTTGGATGTGACACAAAAGGGAACTAGACCTTTGTTGTGTTAAGCCTCTGAGATTTGAGCATTGTTTCCTAGAGCAGTAAGCGTATTCTGAGCAATACACTTCATCTCTCTGAGCTTCAGATTTCTCATTTGCAACGTGGATATAGTGACTCCTGACTTGCAGGATAGTAGTAAAGATTAAAGAGATACACAGTATGCTTTTGCATCCCTGATTATTATAATTATTTTTAAAAATTGGTATAAAATCCCAATAACTCTATTATTCCTGATACGTGTGTCTTCTAAGTAATTTAGTCAGTAGGATATGTAGACCACTGTCCTTTGTTGACTATTTAAAAGATTTGATGAAACTATTATACTTTTACACCATTACTTTTTAATTTTAAAAATGTCTTTGCTACCATGAAGGGCCCTTTGGACATCTGAAAACCCATGCTGCAAGAGCGGTGGCTAGGCTTACTCTACTTGATGGTTTTAGTTAGGGCCGGCCTTCTTTCTAGAGTAATGTATGTTACAGGCGTCTTATGGAAAAATACTTTCTTAAGAACAAACGACTGCTAGGAGGTGGTAGTGGAAATAATTGACCAAGAAAGCTTTTCGGTGCTTCCATGGCCAAATCGACTTTGTCTTGAAGTGATCTTCCTTATATCTTCCCTGTCTCGCCTTCCTCAACTCCTATTTACTCCTCAGTCCACACAATCTGGCTTTTGCCCCAACCGCTTCATGAAAACTTATTTTGCAAACGTCACTAATGATGTAATTGCTCAGATCCAGTGCTCTCTGTTTAGTTTTCACTCAAACCATATTTCTTGCTAATTTTGACACTGTTGGCCAGTTTTTCCCTCACACCTTCCCCTTTTGCTTTCAGGGTTTAAATTTCTCTTACCTGTCTTACTGCCTTTTTACTGCCTCAGTCTCTATTCCTGGTTCCTTTTGCTGGTGTGCAATGTTTTTGTTTCCGGGGATCCTTATTCTAACTCTGTACGCCTCTTAGTTGATCTGACCTGTTAGATAGGCTTTGACTACCAGCTGTAGTAGTCTTTCTGTAGCCTGTCCGCTCTCCTCAGAGCTTGCCTTGTATTTCCTTTGCCTACTGGACGTTTACTGTAGTGGGGCCCATAGCCATCTCAGCTTCAGCATTCTCAAACTGAACAGGTATGAACACAGTCTCCCCGCTTCCTGGCCAGATGTTGCTCTATTACTTTTCTGTCTTATAGGAGGATTTGCCTCGCAGTTATCCTTGAATTTTGTCTTGCTAGTCGTCTTCACTAACTCATTTGCTTTCAACAGATGTGCATTCATTGCCTACTGTGGATAGGCAGAGTGCTGTGCCCCGGGGACAGCAGTGTCCAGAACAGACACAGTCCCTTTCCTTTTGAGCTCGTTCACCAGTCACCAAATTTGGTCAATTCTGTTTTTTCATACATTATCTCATTTAATCCTCGTAATAAAACTAAGAAGTAGGTAGGTACAATTATTATGCCCATTTTAGAAATATGGAAACCAAGGATTCGTTAAGTAACTTGCCCAAGGTCACACAGCTATCAAGGGACCCGTTTGATGCCTGATTTAACTATTGTGAAATACTATCCTTTTGTCTGCTGCTTGTATCTGTCGTGAATTCATCCCCTCCTTTTCTATTGCTGCTCACCCTGACTTCATTTAACCTTTATAATTTATCTTTTGGATTTTACCATGGATTTCCGCTCGGGTCCATCCTCTACTCCTCTGCCAGTTGTCTTTATGAAAGAGAAGTATGAGCGTAGCCCGTTTTGCGTGAACTCTTAGGCATTGCCCATTACTAGCGGGAGAAAGTCTACATTTCTTAGCATGGTTTAGTAGATCTTTCTCAATTTGATACTAAGCTACCTTTCTATTCATCCGATCAATATTTATTGAGTAGGTGCTAGAATGGTAAAATAACAAAAAACCCTGCTTACTAGAACTTATATTCTCTTAAGGGAGAAGTTAATACACTTATAAACAAATATATAATATATCAGATGCTCATAAGCATAGCGAAGGAAAATAAAGCAGGTGAAGGGAGGGGCAGTGATGGAGCAGGGAGTGGGTCTGTGCGTATGTGTATATGAAGTATTTTCATTGAGTTGGTTTGGGAAGGACTGTCTGATGAGGGAATGATTTGAAGAGGGATCTGAATGAAGTGCCGTGAGCCGTGTGGATATCTGGCGTCAGAGCGTACCAGGCAGAGTCAGCGCCATGGTATTCCAGTTGTGTTTTCAGTCACTGTCGTCCTATGGCCACTCATCCCAAACTCTTTTCTGTTCCCAAGTGAGGCAGGTACTGTCATACCTACAAGTGTTTGCACATGTTATTCCGCCCACCTGGAATTTTTCCTATTTCTTGGCCTGATTTATTTTTATATACTGCTACTTCCCCACATTTCTGAAAATATTTGAAGTGGTTTCCACTCAATTATGTGTTTGCATTCAAGCCTAAGTAAAATATAGATAGGACTATGAGAGCAAGAGGAAAGTTAGTAGGTTAGTCTGTAGAGCAGGGTGTCTGCACTCTCTGTCTTTCCCTCTCTCTCTATATATATACACCACACACAATTAAAGATGAGTTGGAAATTTGGTCCCAAGCTTCCTGGCAGCCAAAGCAACAAGATCATTTACAAAATTTTATTGTCAGTGGTGAAAAAACTCTAGATTTTAACAGGAAAAAGTTTTTCCAGATCCCAAAGGAATGTATTCTGTCAGTCTTCCACGTGGGGATCCCTGAGGGATGAAGTAGACACTCCCCTCGCTTACATCATAGCACAGTGCTGGAGGTGTCCTTATAATGTCTCCTCTTGTAAGGTCCCGACATAAGCCAAACTGCAGCGTCGTGACAGCACTCCCGTGGGGCATTTCAGTAAGGCAGTTTTAGTTACGGCTACATCCAGGCATAAAATCCAAAATATTTCTGAAGATTGAATAAATGGCATGTACTTCAAACAATCCTCCCATTAAACTGGGCATCTGCTGAAATACCTTCAGAGTGTTGTAGAATCTTGGGTTATCTGCTATTGTTATTTACTTATTCAGGTGCAGTTTATAAGAGAGGATTTAGTGCTCCGTTCTTAGCCAGTATGGAAAGAAAAATCTGATATTTCTCAGACTTCATATCTCTAATAAAATGGTTCTCCAACTAGGCTTTTAAAAAATGTTTTCAGCGCTTTATGAGTACATTGGAGAATATTAAAACTTCAATGACATATCTCTAATAAAATGGATCTACAGTTAGCCTTTTAAAAAATGTCTGCAGTGTTTTGTTAGTGCGTTGCAGAATATTAAAAAGATTCATATGTTTTAGGATTACTATGAACAGTGTTAACCTCATGTACCCCTGTAAAGGTCTTGGGGATATTTTGACAACTGCTGTGCTTGCACATTGTATCTGGAGCTATTTTTTGCTTGGAGAGAGAGCCATGAGACTCTCTAGAGGAAGAGCAGAGCAAGCAGAGGGAAAAGCAAGTGCAAAGGCCCTGAGGTGGAAACACACCTGACAGAGTCCAAGCACATCAGGGTGCTATGGGTGGCTGGGGCAAAGTGAGGTAGGGGAAGTGAGTAGCAGGAAAAAATGTCAGAGAGGTTAGGGGGGGCAGCAGATAGGTGGTTGTCATGATTTCTGTATTGAGCACAGAGGCTGGCACATAATTAGCACTTAATAGATGCTAGTTATTATAGTAACTTCAAAGGAATTCAGTTGCTGTTCCATAGCGAGTTTGATATTTAAAATAAAATCAGCTTCTAAAACAAACTCTTTAGAAGATAGGAGAGAAATGAAGTAATAGCTGGAGAGGGACCTGGGGTTAAGTTAGGGCTTTTTTTTTTTTTTTAAGTGAAATGATTTTTTTAGGAGAGAGAAGGATATGTTTGCGGTCTGAGGAGAATAATCCAGTTGAGAGGGTAGATTAGATGATGTAGAAAAGAGAGAGGGAAATTCCTGGAGCGAAGTTCTTAGACACGTGAGGCAAGGTGGGGTCTGGCGAGGAGCTGTTCTGTCCTGGGAGCAGGCCAGTTTAGCTGCAGTATGTGGTAGATGCAGGGGTAGGCGCTTTTGGGAATTCTTTTCTGATTGTTTCAGTTTTCTTAGTGGAATGAGAAGCTAGGTCATCAGCTGAGAATCACTATGGGGGAGAAAACATTAGAGATCTGAGGACTCAAGAGGAAAAGGGATGAAATACTTGAATACGAGAGTGGGAAGGTGAATGCAGTACAGAAACACAGTGTGAGTACCAAGTGGCATTTAGGGCACACGTAAGTGACCGTGAATTTAAGGTGAGCACTGTCTGCCTGGCTATGGAACCATGTTCAGGTGTATGGGGAAGGCACGAAGTGGAGAACTGACTTAAACCAGGGTTGTGGCTTTTCTCAGTAAGTATGACAAAGCGAGGGGACATGGAGATTGAGGGTGGATACGAGGAGAGATTACAATGACAAGCTGTGGAATTTATGTTGGGTAGAGAATGAGCGCTTGAGGCAAGTCCTAGGAAGTAAGCGTGGGACCGAGCAGCTCCGGAAGGGTGGAAGAGAAGATCTTTGCAAAGAAGTAAACTTTAGTTGTTCAAATTAAAAAAAGAAGAAAAAAAAAAATAAAAGAAAGACTACTAAAAGAAGCTATACAGTTTTAATTATTTTAAATATGCTTTACAGAAGCCTTTGTAATAGGTTTTGCTGGAGAAATCTCTAGATCATATATGTACAGCTAGTGCCCCTCCATCAGTAAAATATAAAGAATATTTTACTTAGAATATGAAAGAGAAAGTTCCTCAAATAAATAAATAGATCTGGTTTTGAATTAAAAAAAATCAGACAAATGAAACCCTAACATGCCTTAAGTAACTCACGAGTCCCAGTTCCAGTTCTTATTGGTTAAATTCCAGAACCTCTCTAAGCCTTAGTATCCTCATATGTAAAGTGTCTTAAGGCTCTTGTGAGGATAAAGAGACAAAGTCCTATCTCAATGCCTGGCACAGAGTAAATGCTAGTAAATGTTCGCTATATATTCAAGAATCTTGAGGTGAATGGCACTTTTTCAAGAAGGTGCCCTTAGAAATATACAAGTGAGTGAGATGATAGATCTTTGGTCATAGTGACAAGTTTCTTATTTTGCTTATTCTGCTAGCCTTTGGCAGGCCAGAAATCAGAGCTGTTTGATTTTAAACCTTTTTGTAGGATGGGAAGTGGACAGCAATTTTATGATAAATCTAGGTAGGATTCCACAGTAAGAAGGGAAGAGTGTTGACGGAGATTCAACTTTCCCCTCGTAGCACTTCTCCCTTATCATCATCCATGCATGTCACAACAGTTCTAATTATCACCATCTGAGTGTTCATGGTCTTTCCCCTCCTCTCCATGAAGAAGCAGCACTCTAGCTGCTTGGATCAGTTCCTTCATCTCCTTTGTTATGGAACAGGAGAGTGGATATAATGAAGGGACAGGAAAAACTCACTATACGGCATTATTACCTAAGAGCCCTCGTGTATGTGGTGTAATTGAGAGGCTGGAATGAGCAGGGAAAGTCACATGTGCTTGACTTTCCTGTCGAGGCAAACTGTGAGCATATGTGAGACATTCCCTGGGAAATATTTAGGTGAAGGAGAGGACTGGGGTTCTATGTGAGCAAGTAAAAGAAACAGCCAGCAAAGTATGGATTATTGGCATCATTGTGACCCCATGTATACCTATGGGCTGATAAAGCCTGGGAACTTGATATACACCTTAATTAACCATCTGTAGTACAATATGAGTATGTGATATATAAAACGTTTACGTTATAAAGCAGTTGCATAACCATGTTCGTAGAAGCGTTATTCACAAGGGCCAAAAAGTGGAAGCAACTAAAGTGTCCATTGACGGATGAATGGATAAACAAAATGTGGTGTATACATACAATGGGATATTATTCAGCCTAGAAAAGGAAATTCTGACACATGCTACACATGGATGAACCCCGAAGACATTATGCTAAATGAAATAAGCCAGCTACAAAAGCACAGATACCATATGATTCCACTTATATGAGTTATCTAAAGTAGTCAAATTCAGAGAGACAGAAGGTAAGGTGGTGGTTGTCAGGGGCTGGGGGAACAGGGGAATGGGGGGTTGTGTTTAATGGGTATAATGTTTCAGGTTTGCAAGATGAAACGAGTTCTGTGGATGGATGGGGATGATGGTTGCACAACAACGTGAATGTACGTAATGCCGCTGAACTGTACACTTAACCATGGTTAGGATGGTAAATTTTATGTTATGTTTATTTTACCACAATTAACTTGTAAAGCAAGCTTCGTAGGAATGGCCCACTATAAACTCAAGTAATAATATTACAGTAATTTTTTTAGGGAGATAAAAGTGAAAAGTAAACTTAAGAAATGTGCAAAACATCAAGAAAATTAAGAAAACTGAACTTTGCTGAGAGACAAAAAGAAATTTGAATGAATGCTATAATTTTACCCAATTTCTCTGTAAATTTTACGAACATGGTTATGC
Source organism: Equus quagga (assembly GCF_021613505.1). NCBI lineage: Eukaryota > Metazoa > Chordata > Mammalia > Perissodactyla > Equidae > Equus > Equus quagga. The sequence continues at coordinate 54,262,239 of NC_060272.1, forward strand.
AACTGCTTTATAATGTAAACGTTTTATATATCACATACTCATATTGTACTACAGATGGTTAATTAAGGTGTATATCAAGTTCCCAGGCTTTATCAGCCCATAGGTATACATGGGGTCACAATGATGCCAATAATCCATACTTTGCTGGCTGTTTCTTTTACTTGCTCACATAGAACCCCAGTCCTCTCCTTCACCTAAATATTTCCCAGGGAATGTCTCACATATGCTCACAGTTTGCCTCGACAGGAAAGTCAAGCACATGTGACTTTCCCTGCTCATTCCAGCCTCTCAATTACACCACATACACGAGGGCTCTTAGGTAATAATGCCGTATAGTGAGTTTTTCCTGTCCCTTCATTATATCCACTCTCCTGTTCCATAACAAAGGAGATGAAGGAACTGATCCATTTATACATTTCCTTTTGGAATTTTGGCCAGTTTACTAAAATGATTTGAAAGGTCATAAAATAGTATCTAGTTACATTTTGAAAAGGAAGAGTAACAAAGAGGGCCTTGGCCAGTGAGATGTAATTAAATTTAGCACAAGCTGCAAAATAATGTGGCTTTGATATGGAAATAAAATGAAAGATCAATGGAACAGAATAAAAAGTTCAGAAACTTGCTCGTAAATATATAAAAATATATTTTAGAATAAAGATCATATTTCATATCAGTGGGGAAAAAGATAGGTTACTCAATATGTATTCCTCTTGAGGCAACTGGTTCACCATTTAGTGAAAAAAATTGGAAAGCCGGTCCCTACCTCACACTGTGGACTACATAGTTTGCAGATGGGTTAAGGATCAAATTTATAATAAATGAATCATGAAAGTACTAGAATAAATATAGGTAAGTAATTGCATAGTTTCAGGGTTGGAGGGAATTTATAAGTGTGACACTAAGAAAGAAAATAGAAAGTAAAAGCTTGTTGAATCCTGACAGACTGAAACTTCACCATGAGCCAATTTACAAGGCAAATAATTTCCCAAACTGCTCCAGTGTTTAGCTATAAACGTTATTTCTCGTTCTTTGTTTATGATACAAATATCCATGAATAAAGTATTGGTTAAATGAATTTTGCTATATCCATATCAAAAAATCACTATTCCATTAGGTACACAGTGCCTGGCAGGCAGAAGGTGTTCAGGAGGTACCAAGTGAGTAGATAAATGAACAAATAAATTAATTTGCATCATGTTGGCATGGAAAATACTCACAATATATAGAAAAAAGGAGATTATAATACCATGTGCAGACTTTGAACCTCATGGAAGGAGATAACAGAGATATAGTGGTTTCTCACTGTGTTATGGAATTATGGGTGTTTAATCTTTTCTCCTCTTTATTTCTGTTTTTAAATTATTTTTAACAGGTTACCTGTTTGCTGTTGTAATAAGAAAAAACTGTAGTTTTAAAATTTGGATGTACCTCATTACAGAAAAATGAAAATAGAAATTTTGAATTCACATACACCAAAGAAATTCAAATACCACTCAGTTTTTATTAATTAAATGAATCTGATAAATAGGTGGCATAATGCTTCATATTTATAGAGGTGGACTAAACATTTTTGCAGGAATAATGAAAGATAGATAGTATTATCCACCCTACCAGCATGCATTGATTTCTCTGTTTCTATATAAAGAAATAATTGAATAATAATTCAATAATTTATGATTTCTGTAAAAGCAAACCCGAACAAAAAATCCCTACGGGTGTGATTCATGCTTATAAAAACGATTACTGTGAAGATGGTATTGAGATGTTAGAAGCTGAAAGTCTGGATAGCCTAATTTTTATTACAAGCAAAGGATTAAATATTGATGATAAAAAGGGTGTTGTTAAAATTCACCAGACTTCTAAATAGAATAACATGGTTTGTAAGCTGAACTTACCTTAAGGCTGACCAAGGTTTTTAATTTGTTCTTTAGTAAATTGAGTATAAATTCTTAAAATTGGTTGCATTTCTAAAACTTATTCAAACAAAAAATACTTAGCAAATTATAAGGTATTGACAGAATACTAACAGGAACTTGTGTGATAAAATGTACCCCTCTTGTGAAAAATTCTCTTCTTTCAGCCCGTGAAACAGTATAAGCACGTCTACTAGAAATGCTTCGTATGCAGAAACCGCTGAAATTTATTTTGACATTATAAGAGAAAATACTTGGCCCAGGTCAGTGATGACATATGTCAAATGACAGATAATACTGAAATGCCTTTTTTGTATTCCTGTGGGGTCAGAAGTCATACCTTCAGGTGTCTGGCAATTTTTAGTGCAACTTGCTGACATTATTGTGTAACAGCACAACATTTAGTATAGCTTTTCACATGGTAAACAACAGTACATACATGTGCTTAACATTTTATGTAGTGGATCCTCATTATTCATGGATTCCGTCTTTGCTCATTTGCCTACTCACTGTAAGTTATTTGAAACTCCAAAATCAATACTCAGAGTACTTTTGCAGTCGTTCAAGGGCACGCTTAGAGTGGCGAAAAGTTTGAGTTGCCACATGGGCATGGCCGTAGCTGTGGCTGAACCAGGTGACGACCTGCCTTCACATACAGTAAACAAGTGTCCTTTTTGTGATCTATTTGGTGAGATGTTTTTCATATTTTTGTGCTTTCTGTTGGTGATCTCTCTGTTTAAAGTGGCCCCCAAGTTTAGTGCTGAAACACTGCCTAGAGTTCCTGCGATGTGCCTTATGGAAAAAATACGTGTGTTAGCTAAGCTCCCCTCAGGTGCGAGCGATAGTGTTATTTGTCATAAGCTCAGTGTTAATGGATCAACAATATATATTAAACAGAAATTAGCATAAAACAAGGTTATATCTTGATCAGTTGATGGTAAGGCTCACAGGAACTTAACCCTGCATTTACCCTAGGAACTGTGGTTCAGTATTCACTAATTCAGTATTCACAGCGACTTTTTTTTTTTTTGAGTTTTGAGATAGCTTTTTTTTTGTCCTATTCAGTTTTGTTTTATTAAAAAATTTTTTTATTGAGGTATAATTGACATATGACATTATATTAGTTTCAGGTGTACAACATAATGATTCAATATTTGTATATGTTGCAAAGGGATCACCACAATAAGTCTAATTAACATTTGTCACCATACATAGTTACAAAAATTTTTTTTCTTATGATGAGGACTTCTTTAAGGTTTACTTTCTTGGCAACTTTCAAATCTGCAATACAGTATTATAAACTGTGATTGCCGTGCTGTGCATTCCATCCCTGGGACTTATTTACCTTATAACTGGAAGTTTGTGTCTTTTGACCACCTTCATCCATTTTACCCACCACCCACCCCTCATCTCTGGCAACCACCAATCTGTTCTCTGTATCTATGAGCTTGATTTTCTTTGGTGGTGGTGGTGGTTGTTTTAGATTCCGCATGTAAGTGAGATCATACAATATTTGTCTTTCTCTCTCTGACTTAGTTCACTTAGCATAATGTTCTCAAGGTCCATTCGTGTTGTTGCAAATGGCAAAGGTTCATTCTTTTTTATGACTGAATAATAGACCATTGTGTATATATGCCACATCATCTTTATTCATTCATCCATTGATGGATGCTGTTGCTGCAATGAACATGGGGGTGCATGTATCTTTTTGAGTTAGTGTTTTTGTTTTCATTGGATAAATACATAGAAGTGGAATTGCTGGATCATATGGTAGTTGTATTTTTAATTTTTTGAGGAACTTCCATACTCTTTTCCGTAGTGACTGCACCAATTTACATTCCTACCAACAGTGCACAAGGGTTCTCTTTTCTGCAACTTTTTGCCAACATTTGTTATTTCTTGTCTTCTTGGTAATAGCCATTTTAACAAGTGTGAAGTGGAATCTCATGGTGGTTTTGATTTGCATTTCCCTGTTGATTAGTGATGTTGAGCGCCTTTTCGTGTAGCTGTTGACCCTCTGTATGTCATATTTCAAAAAACGTCCGTTGAGATCTTTTGCCCATTTTTAAGTCAGATTGTTTGATTTTTTTTGCTGTTGAGTTGTATGAGTTCATTATATGTTTTGAATGTTAACCCCTTATCAGATATATGATTTGCAAATATTTTCTCTCATTTCTCAGGTTGCTTTTGCATTTTGTTGATGATTTCTTTTGCTGTACAGAAGCTTTGTAGTTTGGTGTAGTCCCACTTGTTTATTTTTGCTTCTGTTGCTTTTGCTTTTTGTGTCAGATCCAAGAAGTCATTGCCAGGAGTGGTGTCAAAGAGCTTCTGCCTGTGTTTCCTTCTAGGAGTTTCATGGTTTTAGGTCTGATATTAATCTTTAATCCATTTTGAGTTAGTTTTTTGTGTGGTATGAGATAGCGATCCAGTTTAATTTTTTTGCAAGAGGCTGCCTGATTTTCCCAACACCGTTTATTGAAGAGATTGTCCTTTCCCCATTGTATAGTCTTGGCTCCTTTGTTGTAAATTAATTGACCATATTTGTGTGGGTTTATTTCTGGACTCTCTGTCCCATTCTATTTACACTGTTTCGATTATTATAGTTTTGTAATATAGTTTGAAATCAGGGAGTGTGATGCCTCCAGCTTTGTTCTTCTTTCTCAAGATTGCTTTGGCTTTTTGGGGTCTTTTATTGTTCCCACAGCTTTATAGAGCATAACCTCTACAAATAATGAGAATCAATTGTATATTAAACTATTTTAAAGGAAAAAATCATTAATTTCTGCACATCAAGGAAAACTAAAACGTTCTATGGAATCCAGTTTAGGAAATGATTCTACAAGAAAACATCTATTAAAAAACTCAATTCTTTTGAGTTCCTTATTTTTTTCCTCAGGAGAAAAAACTTATCACAGACTTTTAAATACTTTTTATTATTCATGAAAGCAGAACCAATATTTGAATTGAAAACCATCACTTCAGAATCCATCAAACCAGAATAGTATAATAATAATCTGTTCTGTCAGAATAGAAACAAGCTTATGTTTTAATTTTCAACACACTTAAAGAATTTTGAAGACAGGACACAGAATTACTCATTTCATTAAGACGACCCACTTTTCTCTACACCAAACACATATTTGACTTTGAGATAACCTGTTTATGTCACAGAAAAATGGCTTTTATCCCAGAAAGATCATAAAAGCTTTAAAATGACAAATAGATATCATTGTGTGTGCTAACACCAACACTTTACATTAGTTCTTAAACTTTGGGTTTAATTATTAATTATTGCTACAATCAATCTAACAATCAATAATACATTTCTTGCTTCTGTGTTGGTTTAATTTAAAAGGAACAACTCTGAGACCAGCGATATTCTTAGAGACAGAAGGATGCGGTTTACTTTTGTTTTTATCAGTTACATTTTGTTTCCTCTTCCCTGTCGTAATGACCCTTCTGGGATTGCTACTCACCCTGTTTATGTAATAGATTCCCAAGGTGGTCTTTAAAAATAGGGCCTGTATTTTGCTTTTAGAAGTTCATATTGCTTAATGTCTGAATTACAAGAAAAATTTTTTTACTATGACTTTAGGAAAGTTATTCATCTCTCTAAACCCGTCTCATCTGTAAAATTGGGATAATAATAGTGCCTACCTCATAGATTGTTGTGAGGGTTTAAATGAGATAATGTGGGTATGTAGAACAGTGACCGGAACATAACTGGTTCTTAATAAAGGTCAATAATATAGTATTATTATATTGATAGTAAAGGAATATGGATAATATACCATAGCAAGTTTGATGTTTAAAACAAAATCAGCATCTAAAACAAACTTTACTCTGTGATGATCATGGGGAAAAAAAGTTTTCCTTGCAAAGAAACGTACATCTGCCCATTGTCATCAGACAATGGCATCCCATTAGTTCTGTTTAAATAATTTCTAAATTTACTAGACTGTGAAATCTTATTATGAAAGCCTACACAGGGCAGTGTCTACTATTGGAGTTTTGTTTATAATCAACAACTTATAGAAGATAATGTTTTTAACCAGTGAGTTTTTAAATAAAGGAAAAAGTATCTTCTACTAATAAGATTTCCTCCTTCCCCTCAGATGTCACCTACTCAGTAAGCACTGTTGTGGCAAGGCAATGCTATCCAAAATTTTACCCCCCACCCCCACCCCCACCCCGCGCCGCCTGGCGTTCTCCAACTTCCTTCTTGGCTTTTCCCTGTGTCCTGATCACCATCTAGTACCTATGTAGTGTATTTATTTATTTCTCTATTGTCCATCTTCTAACACTAGAATATAAACTCCCTGGGTGCTGGGATATTTGTCTGTTTTGTTCTCGGCTTTATCTCTGGTGCCTAGAACACTGTCTATCAACATAGCAGTTTCCTAAAAAGTATTTGTTGAATGAAGCAGGGAATTGTTCTAGTTTTGAGAAATTCTTTTATATATTTTAGTGTTGTGGTAATATTCTTCCTTCTCTTTGGTATCTCTGTGATAAGAGAACACAATTTTAGACTAGTATCCTGCCCGTTAGACACTTTTGATATTTTATAGCAGGGTCTGCAGCATAGTACCTTTGCCTGCTTTTCCGTTGCTATTTATTAAGGTTCATTCTGTGCTGGGGATATAGAAGCAGCAGAATGCAGTCCCTTCTTGTAGTGGGGGAAGACAGCTGTGGAGACAAATGCGTGTGGTAATGAATGCATGCTGTAACAGAGGCAGACACAGAGGGCGCTCTTGGGCAGCTACGGAAGGAGGTCATATTGAACTGAGTCTTGAGGAGGGAGTTATTGAAGTCAGACATCAGGGAAGAATTGGCATCTTAGCAAGACAGCTGCACAATGGCTTTTCGCTCCTCGTATTCTGCTATGAGTGCTTTGTTACCCTTGCCTTGAAACACCTTTTTTTTTTAGTGTCCACTGAATTCATGGCGCTTTTTTTAGGAGTTCTTATGGAACAAATTACCATGGTGTTTTTGTTAGACTGTCTACAACAGGAAATACTAATTAGAAAATTTACCGAGTTCTGTTTATACTCTTATTGTGATCTAATATGTGTTTTTGAATTAATTTTTCTTTTCATTGTACTCATTATGGTTTTGAGATACACAGTAGAAAGCCCTGTAACACTTGAAGCGTGCTGGTTTATTTGCATTTTTGTGTTTGGACGTAGAGAATTATTACTGAGGTTTATGTGTGTTTTTTAGAGAGTAACTTAGGCATATTAAGTAATTCTTAATGGATTTTTGCCATTTTTAAACCCTATTGTTACAGTTTCCTGTCTTCTGTGGGGTCACCACATTTACCAAAATGTTTATCTAGAGGATGATAGAGGTTCAGGTGTCTCACTCAAAAATCAGTTGTGAAAAGCACTCTATTTCATCTTCCCTTTCTCTTTTGAATAGATGAAACAAAGGAAATATTTGTAAACTTGTTATTTATCAGTGACATATTAAAATAACTAAGATGACACTTGAAACAATCCACATTATGGAAGGGAAGGAAAAGCCTCTCTGCCCTACCTTGGCATATGGGCTCTACGTCTCTGTGTATCTCCTGACTCAGAAAATATTTCAAGACAGGCTGCTGTCCAGTATCCATCCATCCACTCCTCCCCTAACATCTTGAACATAGGTATGATTTATGTGTTGGAATTACAAAGATTAATAAAACACATCTACATTTTAGCTGTTCACTGTCTGTTGTGGCCATTAGTGTTAAATAATAATACCTCAAACTTACTTCTAGTAAATGCATGGTTTGATTTAGAAGAACAATTTTTGGAAAAATAGAATTGAATATTTGAGACTATAAGCCACTCTTGAGATGAGTGGTACCTGGTGCTTTGTTTCACATCGGGCATTAGCATGGCAGTGCGTGGTAACGGGGAGTGTTGAGTTTTTAGGGCATGTAGGCCCTTCCGCCTCTTATAGTTCCTAGTTGTGTGACAGTAGGTGAACTAGTTAACATCTTCAAGCCTCAGTTTCCTAATTTTAAAATTGAGGTAGTTAAGTTCACCTTGTTGGGTTGTTTTGAGGATTAAATGAGATGAGATGTGAAAGCGAGCTTCAGTTGGCTTTTTGTCTCTTTTGTAGTTTTTCCTGCTTTAGGTCACATTTCTGCAATTTGTTAAGTTCAGATTATATTTACTACTGGAGTTTGAAAGTGTAGTCATCCCTCCGGTCTGGCAATCCATTTAGAATATGCATTTCCAGGCGGGCAGATTTGTGGCAGTGACGCTGCTGTGTTGTTTCTCACTGTGCTAAAGCGAAAGAACTCTCTAACTAAAATATTTACTTAATCATGAAAGTGTGTCTCTTGGGACTAAGGACATCAAGGAATATGAGATCTAAGGGTAGAAGTGCAGTAAGTAGTTGGCTCAACTTCTGCTATCATTCTTTTTGCACCATTGTTCATCTATAAATAAAATACTGCCATTCTCTTCCCTTAATTTGCAAATCTTTCGGAAGTCCCTTTGAAATTTTGCCCTTAACAGATTTGTCTACTAGTCCCCATTGCTTCTGCCGGCTTGTTTAGACTACTTAAATGGTATTTATTAATGTCTGTGGGTTGCTGGAGCCACTAACTGAAATTTAAGGAGGGTGGAGGTGGGGCCTGTCGGCCTCATGCAATGATGCCTGTTCATCCGGTTATCGTGGTTGTCGCCTGAGCAGTCGTGCTACCTGTTTCAGCAGCTTCCTCCTACTCTTTCCTATTTTCAGACTGCTATCTACATTTTACAAACTGACTGTCACCCCAGTTCCACCGGCATTAGCTATTTCCCTCCATGATTTCTGTGCTCCTAATTGAACCTTCCTATTTTTATTTTTGAAGGATCTAAATCTCCTGAACAATTTTAAACAACAGATAATACAGTAAGTGTTAAATCTTATACAGTAATACCCTTTTCCTTTTAACAGGAGATCACCTTCAATGTGATTCCGCTTTCCATTTTGTATCATTGCGTATAATCCTCTTATGACCTTTTTTTGGAAGTTGCAGCTGGTGTTTGTAAATATTGTACAAACGGATTTTATAAATAAATTTCTCAAAATTTAGTCTATGATTCTAAACAAACGTGTCTAGCCTTCAAGACACTAACTTAAAATAAGTTACAGAAAATTACTTGGCTGGTAAAAATTGTTCTTTATGTTGTTTGTAGCCTGTGTAACAGACTGCTGCATTGGGGAGGAAATAGGTCAATTCTTTATTGGCCTACAGAATAAAGGAGCGACTGCTATAAACTGAATGTTTGTGTCACCTCTAAATTTGTGCATTGAAACCTAAGCCCCAGTGTGATAGAATTAGGAGGTGGGGCCTTTGGGAGGTGACTAGGTTGTGAGGATGGAGCCCTCATCAATGGGATTAGCACCCTTGTAAGAGGGACCCCAGAGAGCTCTCTTGCCCCTTCTGCCATGAGAGAACGCAGTGAAAGGACAGCCCTCTATGAACCAGGAATCTGGCCCTCACCAGACGCCCAGTCTGCTGGCACCTTAATCTTGGACTTCGCAGCCTCCAGAACTATGAAAAATAAATTTCGAGGCTGGCCTGGTGGCACAGCGGTTAAGTTCGCACATTCTGCTTCTTGGTGGCCCGGGGTTTGCTGGTTTGGATCCCGGGTGCGGACATGGCACCACTTGGCAAAAGCCATGCTGTGTTAGTTGTCCCACCTATAAGTAGAGGAAGATGGGCACGGATGTTAGCTTAGGGCCAGTCTTCCTTAGCAAAAAGAGGAGGATTGGCAGTAGTTAGCTCAGGGCTAATCTTCCTCAAAATAAATAAATAAATAAATAAATTTCTGTTGCTTAGAAGCCACCCAGTCTATGATGTTTTGTTACAGCAGCCCAAATGGACTAAGACAATTATTATCTATTTAAAAGGATTTAATGTGTGGTATATTTGGACATATAAGCTGTGCTAACATAGTAATTTATTTTCTATTACCTGTCATGGACACTTTCTGCACTGGCTTTTTGGACGATGACCAACTGAAGAAAGAAGATTAAATTAACCTCCACCTAAAGCTGGAAGGGAAAAGTCGTAATAATATCAGTAAAGTGTTTTATAATAAAACATTTTAACCTTTTTTACTGCCCATTTTCTAGAAATCTTACTGCTATTCACGTTTAGGTTAACCATGTTTTCCCTACAGTTGACTCTGTTTTAAGTTTGTTTCTATTTCCTGTGACCGTAAGTGTTAACATATACTGGTGAGAACTTGATTATTTATCATAAGTAATTTATGGCTATTTTCCCAGAATATGTAAGCTGCTAAATATTTCTTTAAAAAATATGCTATTCAGATGTGGCAATACAATTCATCCAGGGGCCTGCTAATTAAATTAATTTGATATAGCTTCAGTTTCTATTGCATTGAGAAAGAAGTTATAGGTTTTAGAATGTTTTCTGTGTTTTAAAATGTGTGTATGTGTAGGTTTTTGTTTTGGTGGTTTGTTACTAAGACTTATCCTCTTAAAACAAAAGGCCCCAAAGTTTTTTATTAATTAACTTTTATAGAATATAAAATTATGCACCACCTTTTCTTTCTCCACAATATTTATTCACTCTCTTTTGGCAGTTCACTTCAGATATTGGTTCTTTTAAATTGCTTGTATTTGTCATAATTCCCCCACTTGACCATTTAATAAATTCTGTAACATAGCCCTTGAGAAACTGGATAGTGTATGGACAGACTAAAAGCTGCTTCATTATTCTGCCCATATTATGAATTTAACACTTCTAAAAATAACAGACTGTTTTCTTCTGATGTGGTTTAGATCACCACAAGGATCTAAAAAGGATGATGTTGCAAACTTCAGAGTAGAAATATGTCTCATTAAGGAAAGTCTATTGTCAGGGCCTTTGAAAGCTTGCATGAAACTCTACTATTGATTACTGCTGGTGGCACTTGGCTTAATGTTGCAATACTAAAAGAATAAAGTCATTTCTCAAGAAATAAAAAAATATTAATATGTTCATATAAGGAATGACAAATACAAGTTTCTGAATTAATGTTCATCTGAATCAGAATTGAAATTGGAAATCAACTTTTACTGTCCTTGGCCTTGTCCTTGAACTTTGATCTGTTGAATGAAAATGTTAGGGTCATTTAGATCAGCCTACTTAAAAACATCTTAGACTAGTTTGACTTTTGGTTCAAGGCACTCATCTGCTGTTCTGGCTAAGGAAAATAGAAGGGACTGCTGCCCATCCAGATTGAAATATCTACTTCTATTTCAACCAGATAGACTTAGGATAAAAATATCCAGGTATAATGTGGGCTGCAAGGGTACTTTGGGATTATTGCAGCAGCAGGGTAAGTGGTTTTCTTGATTTCAGCCTTGCTTTCTTCCACTTCTCTCTACTCTATAGCTAAAATGATCTATTTCTTTCTTTAAAAGAGAAATAGTTTTGGAAAAACATATAAAAAAAGTAAAAGATAATAGCCTTTCATATTTCCATCATCCAGAATTAAATAGCATGAACATCTTGTCATATTCATGTCCATTTTTTTATTTGCTTGAACTAAAATCACTGTATTGTTTTTGCAAAGAGAAATACACTACATGCAGTTGTAAAGAATCAAAATAAATGCAGTAAGTACTGTAAAAGCAAGGTTTCAATGCAGGAACCAAAACATTCTAGGTATTTTGAGCAGAAAGAGATTTAATTCAGGGAAATGGATCCTTACAAAATCCCTGAAAGGTTGGGAGAGTAAAAATCAGAGGCCACCACTGGACTGTAAGTGTTAATAATGGTGCCATCCAGGGGTCAGGAGGCTCCTGCTGTTATTGGAAGCACCCCTGCCATGGCCATAGCTGTCACATACTTGAGCACTGTCAAGAATGGCTCATCAGTATTTCTTCAGTTCTTTTAGGTTTGAGAATGTCTGCCTGTTGTCTTTATACATGACTAATTTGGTTGAATATAATATTCTTGAGTCCCATTTTCCTTCTCTTCAATTTTCTTCCATTATCTTCTGACTTTTTTATTGGGGAAAAGTCTGAGAACAACCTGATTTCTCCACATTACTTTTCCTATCTGGATGCCTAAATAATTCTTTGTTTATCCTTGAAGTTAAATAATGGTTTAGTTTTCACTGTACTCAAAGAGAAAGATTAAATTTCTATATAACACTGTAATTTAGATTTTTTTTTATCCTCACCTATTGATGCCCTTTTCTTCTTTATGCTTTTTGACACAGTGCGTTCCGTACAATAGCTAGTGTTTCTCAGAGCAAATGTAAGAATATTAGAGAAGGCATTTGAATTTTCAGTTCCAGATCTGCTCTGTACCTTGTGAGATGCTGCATTTCCTACCATGAGCCCTTGTCGAATGAGATGTGTTTCTGTCCTGTGGGATAGAGGGTTGGAATAGGTGATGTAGGCGAGGAGGAGAGTTCCTCTACCCACTCTAGGTCCTTCTGGCTGGGCTGTGAATTAAATTGACATGAGACAGAATAACAGGAGAAAATCAGACAAAGCTTTATAACATGTATACATGGGAGAAACCCAGGCAAACTGGGTAACTTGCCAAAATGGCCGAGACTGTCATCTTAAATAGCATCTTCAGTTAAAGACAAAGGAGACTGTTGGGGGTAGTGGTTTGGGACTTCAAAGGGGAGGAAGGCAATTCACATGGAAATGGAAAAGCAAATGTTTGGTGAACAGAAGTTTGATAAGAATGGGCTTAGCAACGTCCCTACAGTCTGCTGATACCCAGAGTCATCTATGGTGATGGCCTGTCCTGGGAACAGGCCTTTATCTTAAATTCTTTTAGGCAGTTAGGGGGAAGGTCCAAGTTCCTTTAAGTCTTTTGTTCTATCAAGGCAGAGAGACACATTTTTGGGTGGCCAGTTTTGATCCCCCACAGTGACCTCTAAGTTGCATCTCAGCTCAGATATTCCTTAATTAGTATTTTGTGACTTCCAGTATTAGCCTGTAACTACTCAGTATTCTGGTGAAATCCTTTGGTAATTATGTTTGGTGCAATAAAAATGAATGAACTATTACCAGTTTTTGGTAATCTTTTGAAAACTAGTTTCTGAATCAACTTTTCTTTCAGAAATCTTCCTCTAAGAGTTTTAGATTCTGGGAAGGCTACTGTACTTGACTTTTGTAAATGTTGGGTCTGCAATATTAAGTTATAACAGAATTCCGTATGACTATTTTTTTCTTGCCCTACATTTATTTCTTAAAGTTGGAAAGCTCCAGATTTCTGAGCATTTTCCATTATGTGTACCCATTTTAGTTATTTTATTTATTTATTTTTTTTGAGGAAGATCAGCCCTGAGCTAACATCTGCTGTCAATCCTCCTCTTTTTGCTGAGGAAGCCTGGCCCTGAGCTAACATCCGTGCCCATCTTCCTCTACTTTTATGTCTGGGACGCCTACCACAGCATGGCGTGCCAAGTGATGCCATGTCCGCACCCGGGATCTGAACCAGTGAACCCCAGGCTGGGAAGCGGAACCTGTGCACTTAACCGCTGCGCCGCTGGGCCAGCCCCCATTTTAGTTATTTAAATTTTCCTCAGAAAATTTTAGTCCCAAGTTATTTATCCAAATTTTACATATTGTAGCCTCAGGTAAAATTTTATTTGAATTAAAAAAGGACTTTCTTGAATTTAGCAGTTTAGAATCACGAATCTAGTTCATATCTCTTTACAAATGAGGAAAATAAGAATCAGAGAAGTAGCTTAGCTCAGAATTAGGCACAGCCAGCAAGTCTGAGAGCCTAACTCCTAACTTCTATGCTTCTTCAGCCACACAGTGCTGGAAAATGAATGCTCAGGTCACTCTTCATTCAAAATTTACCATTTTATAGACATATTTAAAAATGCTAGAGATAATTTTTTATTTGAATAATTACTTTGGTATTTGCCAAGTGGATTTTCTAATTTTATCATTCTTTCTATATTTTTTAGTTGACCTTCTACTAAGGAAATGCTTTCTCTTCTCTCCATTTATTTTTAAATTTATTTTTGTGTGCATCAGTATGGATTTATGACTTCCTTGTTTCACTCAGTGAGTTGTAAGCCATTACTATTATTTGTTTTAATGCCTGAATTATCTTAGATCATCTAGTAGGAGCCCTCTCAGGCTAGTTTCTCTGTTCTTTCGATGTCCCCATCATTTCTAAGCCAGCTTTTACTTGCTGACATAACGAGATATCCCAGGGTCATCTCCTTCTTTCCTTTTCCTAGCCTTGAAATAAGCCCTTTCTCCAAGGAGCCCTTGTTCCTTTAAATGCAGAATAGTATTTAGAAACCAAGATCTGAGCATTAGGTGTACTCATTGCTTTTGTGGTGTCACAATTCCCAGCCTCCTTCCGTGGCCAGAGATACCTACAAATTTACATCTATATTTATTTCTGTATGTATTCACATTGAAAACCGTGATTTCACACTGGTACCCTTGATTTCAATCCAACTGCATAAGATTTGTGGAAGTTTTCTCTCTTCTCAGACAGTGAAAAACTTGGCTCCCTTTGTCCTCAATATGTTTACTTATCAGATTAATCCCCCTTGTAAGTAACCTGTCTCTAGATGCTTCTGTCCCTTCTCTGTGGTTGCTGTCCTCAACCCACTGCGGCTCCAACATCTCCCGCTGGACTGGGCTGTATATGTACCCTCCTCACTCTGCTCTGGCTCTGATGCTCTGCACAGGCCTGTGTGGAGACAGACCTTCATTACCCTGCTCGGCCTCCGACGCCTCACACTTCCCTGCCTTGCTAGGCCCCACCTACGAGGCTTTTAGACTGAGTTATTAAAGAGGGAAGGAAAAAATATTTTTATTGGCAGCAATAATATCACAAAGTAAAGCTACTTCTTTTTTTTTTCTGAGGAAGATTAGTTGTGAGCTAACATCTGTGCCAGTCTTCCTCTATTTTATATGTGGGTCACAGCCACAACATGGCTGAGTAGTGCTGTAGGTCCATGCCTGGGAGCCGAACCCACGAACCTGAAGCTGCTGAAGTGGGGCATGCCAAACTTAACCACTACACCACAGGGCTGGCCCCTGAAGCTACTTTTTGAAATAATTTTCTAGACCTTCCAACTGTATTTTTATTTTTTTTGAGGAAGATTAGCTATCAGCTAACATCTGCTGCCAATCCTCCTCTTTTTGCTGAGGAAGACTGGCCCTGAGCTATCATCCATGCCCATGTTCCTCTGCTTTATATGTGGGACGCCTGCCACAGCATGGCTTGACAAGCAGTGTGTAGGTCCGCACTCGGGATCCGAACTGGTGAACCCCACGGTGAGGAAGCAGAACATGTGAACTTAACTGCTGCATCACGGAGCTGGTCCCTCAACTGTATTTTTAATGACCTTGTTTATGTTCTTAGGATTTTCATATTCCTTAACTTTTTTTCTTGTGTTTTTTGCCTTATTATCTCAAATCATGTTCAGTCATCAATGTCTATTTTATTATTATAGTTTGTCCCCCGATGTTAATAGGTTTCTGAGGCAGAGGCCCGATTGTATGAACTTCAGTCTGTGGTACAGTGTTTCTGTTTGATGCCATGCATCACTGGCTCTCACTGCTTGTCCTGTAGTAGAACTAACGTGTGTGAAATGATGCTATCTGGCTCCAAGTGGTCACAGTAATAGTTTCAAATCATCATTTCTACCAGGTTCTAGAATGCTGTTTACTAACAGAAGGGCATGCCATGTTGGTATCTCCCAGAGAGGGTAAGCCACCTCTCCTATGGACATCAATAGCACTCTGTAGTCTTCTTTTCTTTACACTTAGAAATTGTATTGTCAATTTATACTTGTTTCCCCACTAGAGCCCCCAACTTTGCTTGTTTGGTTTAAGTATCCCTGGGGCCCAGCATAGGGCTTGTTGAAATTCTTTTGAAATGAATTGAAGAATATGAAAAGGAGCGGTCAGTTCTAGGTCTTTGAGATAATGGAGAATTGGTAGGATTTTTGCTAGCGGCTCTTACTGCCCAGACTCTTCCTATTTTTGGTCTAGAAGAAATAAGGATAGAAGCCTAGAAATGTTAGCTTTAACTAGAGTAATACTGGTAAATTACTTGAAAGGATGTAGTACTTCAGGACTCCGGTCCTGTGGAAACATAACTGTTAAGATCATGGGAATTTTCAAAAATTAATGAATTTAAATAAGGATGTTTAAAGATGGCACTCTTAATAAGTATGCTGCCAGTTGTCAGCATTTTAAAATATTTGGGAAGCCAAAACAAGAATAAAAAAGATTTGCTTTTTGCTTCAGGAAACTTGCAGCTTAAATGGGGGAGAGATCTGGAAGGGTCAATGAAACCAGTAAGTAGCAATGTGACATTGGGAGGTCCCCGAAACTCTTTTTTCCATTTGTAAAATAGTGACATGTCGTCTTCTCTTTCTGTTTTATTCATCTGTGACACTCAAATGGAGAAACGTTAAAAACCATAAAAAGGGGCCCAGTCCCGTGGCCAAGTGGTTAAGTTCGCGCGCTCCCCTTCAGCGGCCCAGGTTTTTTCCGGTTCGGATCCTGGGCACGGACATGGCACTTCTCGTCAGGCCATGCTGAGGCGGCGTCCCACATGCCACGACTAGAGGGACCCACAACTAAAATATGCAACTATGTACTGGGGGGATTTGGGGAGAAAAAGCAGAGAAAAACCCCCCAGAAGATTGGCAACAGTTGTTAGCTCCGGTGCCAATCTTTAAAAAAAAAAAAAACCATAAAAAGTTATAGAAATGCGAGGTTGGGTTATTTTACCATTCAGGAATGCAGGGAGTCCCAGGTGCACCCTGCATTCACAGCACCACCTCACCTGGCACTGCTGATACTGGCCCAGGATGGGGCGCACTGTGGGAGGGGGCTGCGAGAGGGCGCTGCCGGCCCAGGGGCTCCCTGGAGGTTGGGAGGGGTAAAGCCCAAACCTCCCAGAGCTGCCAGGGGCAGGTCCCAGCCCTCTCCGCTGTGGGCTGCTCTGAAGTGTCTCTGGCTTCCCTGGGCAACTGGGTGGTCCAGTGACCCACCCGGTTCTCTTTGCTCACCCCATTCCTTTCCTCACTTAATTCTTTCCCTCTTCTTGCTGCCTGGGGCTCAGTTTTCTAGGGCACCTGAGCTAAGACAGACAGCCTTCTCTGTCTTTAAAAGCTTAATAGAAATACTGAAAATGATACAAGCAAAATAAATAAATAAATAAAAAGAAATGCATACCCCAGAAACCCACCATATTTTCTCAAGAATTGTACGAAGTAAGAAATAAAAGTTGAGTTGGTGTTCTAACCAGTTTTAAGAAGCTTGAAGGACAGGGAGAGGAGCAGCCTGGGCGTTCCACGTACAAGAGTGAGGACAGCAGAGGACCAGATATGAGAGCAGATTAAGGTGAATCATAGAATAATAGAAACCGGTAACCAAATTTTAATAATCTTTACATAGTGATAGAACTCCTAGTCACCCCTATTTATGTAAATATATTAAATATTTAATATAAAAGGCAACATTTATACATATGTATTCTTTATATATTTGTAAGTATCTTCACCATAACGTGATTTAAGACAATTTTTTCGCATTGTGTATTCGCAGGTATCTCTTAGAAATTCTTCGCTGCTCATCTTGTTGCCGTCCAAACAGAAATAGTACAATCTGTTCTTTTTTCTTTGCTACTACATCGTAGGAAATGATTCCATCTGCTAGTCAGTGTTGTATATAAGAGTGCTTGTGTGTTTTTAGTTTAGGTGTAAATATTTAAAACTACCAGGATTTTTTCAGGAAGTTATTCACAATAGCCTCATTCATCTTAAAAGAGCTTTACTATTAAAAAAAATTCATGCTAAGGTTAATTTTATATTAACATAATAAGAAGATGTAGTTACCTAAAAAATGTGTGTGAATGTATTTAAGCTTTAGCACAGTTGAGCATTGCCTATGTTCTTTTCATTCTAAAAAATATTAAAATAACCTCTCTGGTTATATTTGATCCGACCAATATCTTCTTAGAATGTAATTTGACAATTAACAATATCCTGTGTAGGCTGCAGAGGGCTAGCTAAGGATTGTTTTTTTCCCCCCAGACTAGTAGCTTAAATATGCTAGATTTCCTTTCTCTGCAATATACCTGTGATAATTTGGGTTAGCAGTGTTCTGGCAAAATGACAAGGACTTTATAGCTGCCTAGGTTCTGAGTGTAATGGAGAAGTATAGCAAATTTGAACAACAGATGTTCGTAGTCAAATTAATCCTACTTTATTAACCCAGTGAATTTTGATAATGTTTGTTTTTTTGTTGGTATAAAATAACCTTCAATTCCATAAATGGATGTTGTGTATGCACCCTGGATTTCTGTTTACTATTTTTGCTCATGGTACTTTATGTTGCTATTTTTAAATATCTAGCAGTCATCCATTTTGAACTACTGGTCCATTTGACAAATAGGGCATGTGATGCAACATAAGAAAAAATGCAAATTTAGGTTATTAATGTAAATGATATGATAAGATGATAAAAATATTAGCTGAGACATGCTGGATCACTAACTGAATAATAGCCGGGGTGTCCTGATCACCACTGTATTTATAGGGCATGTGGAACCTTTGGGAATATGGTAACTATTTGTAAATCATAATTGTATTTCATATTTGTCAAATGTATATGAACAAAATCGTTTCAAAGATTCCTCTCTTCCATCCTTCTCCTCCACAAAATAATGGCCATCCTGCCTCTATAAACTGCCTGGGATGGCCATGGCTCTGTGGCATACACTTAGAGATACACTGATACAAGGGGAAAAGCACAGTGATTGTGATTTGGAGTTTGTGGCATTCGGTAGTTTGAAATCTCTTGACAGTTCTCAAAATAGAAGCAATGAGGCTGCCATGATGCAGCAGACATACATCTTGAAATGTTACAAGAAATGATCGAAGACGTTAGTTTTGCAGCAGAGCAAGTCTTTATATGGATGGAATGGATTGTTTTGGGGGAAATATGTAAAGTAGAACCAGCACTTTCAAAGGAAAGAAAACAAGACCAGGATTTAAGACACTGTCCTATGCCTTTTTTGAGGCTAATGTAGGCAGAGTTTTTAAATTGAAATAATGGCCTTTAAGAAGTTATTTCAACTCTTAGAAAATCCAGGTATGTTTAACCACAGTCTGAGTTATCTCTTTCCTCTATGAATTTCCTAACACTTAAGAAATACCTTTCCAAAGATACTTACTGCATACTGATGTGTATGTGTGATGTTTATATTTTTATCTCACCTATTAGACTTTAAGTTTGTTGTAAGAGCAATCAAAATAGGGATATTTCATGCATCATTGTATCAGCCTTGGTGCCTAAAGCATTGCCTTAGATATAATCAGATATTCAATAAGTGTTTATTAATGAATGAATAAGTGGGTAAATCTTCCTTGCCATTTCTCTTATTTTGTAGTCTCCTCAATATTGAAATATAAAGACAGGCCTGAAAACGACAATAACTTTATTGTTACACAAACAGAAGATTGTTTTTTTACTTTCCTATGTTTTTATCCACTGAGGAAAGATTTACTCTAATATATATCCTTCCAGCTATTTTTTTCCTCAAGCAAACAGCAAGCATTATAGTATGTTCCTTTAAAATTGAGTTGATACAAATAGATTTTCAGAGAAATTAAAAAAATTTAATCGGGGTCAGCCCTGTGGCCAAGTGGTTAAGTTCACGTGCTATGCTTCGGTGACCCAGGGTTTTGCTGGTTTGGATCCTGGGCGTGCACGTGGCACCGCTCATCAGGCCATGATGAGGTGCCGTCCCATATAGCACCACCAGAGGCACTCAGAACTAAAATATACAACTATGTACTGGGGGACTTTGGGGAGAGGAAGAAGAAGAAGAAGAAAAGAAGAATATTCAACGGATGTTAGCTCAGGTGCCAATCTTTAAAAAAAAATAATTAATCAATAATAAGAAATTAGTAACAAGAAAACATTGTTCATCTTTGGCCATGATGAAGTAACAGAGACTTCCTGCCTTAAGCAACTATACTAAACAATGGTTTTCAAACAACAGACATAAGATGACAGTGATCCCTTAGAGAATGGGGCAGGAGGATTTGGGAAACCATGGCGTGAGCCCTATGATTGCCCCAACTTACTGCCTAGAGAGAGTTTCCAGGCTGCAGTGCTGGAGGGGAACCCAAAGAATGTCCTGTCGTTTGCTGAGTTGAAAAAGCAGAGTTCAGAGTTTGCAGAGGAGTTAGAATTTGCAGGGTAAAATATTGGAGAGGTGGGAGCTGCACAGAGAGAAGACTGTAGAGGTCTGCCAAGTGCCCTTGAATCCTTGGCCAAGAACTAATCCATGCATGCATAGGAGAAAACTGTCTGAGGAAAGACCACCAGAAAGGAGGAGGCAAAACAATCCTCAGAGTTCACGCAGAGCTGAGAATGGTTGATTTTCTCAGTGGAGAGAGTGGAAACATTTTATGATATGCAGGGCATCAGGAAGAATCCTCAGAAGGGCATTGCCTTAGTAATGGGGACTAATTAGCCCCAGACTAAAGGCTGCTCTGGACATGCCATAATGAAGCTTATAAATCAGCCTCAAGTTAATTTAACTATATCCCACTACAAAGCCTGACAATATTTAAAGGAACACAACAAATTCCAGACCCCAACAACATAAAATTTGTAGTGTCCAACGTCTAATAAAAAAATTACCAGCATGCAAAAGCAGAAAAATTTGACCTATAAACAAGAGACAAAGTAATCAGTAGAAACTGATTTAGAAATAAAAGAGATGATATAATCGGACAGTTAAGGTCATTAAAACAACTATTATAAATATACTCTGTTTGTTAAAGGAAGTAGAGGAAAACGTGAACATGATGAGAAGAGAAATGGAAAATACAAAAAAGGATTCAAATTCAACTTCTATGATGAGAAGTACAATATCTGACATAAAAAAATAATCTGAATGGGATTAACAAGAGATTAGATGCTATAGAAGAAAAGAATAGTGAATTTGAAGACATCAACAACTATCTATATAAATCAGAGTAAAGAGTTGATTCTCTGCTCATTTTTTTTTCAATGAGCTGTGGGACAGTATAAAGCTTCAAACGTATGTATGATTTTAGTCCCAATAGGAGAAGACAAAGAGGAGAGAGAGAAAAAGTATTTGAAGAAATAATGGCCACACTTTTTCAAAATTTGAGGAAAACTATAAATGCACAGATCCAAGAAGCTCAACCAACCACAAGCAGAAGAATCATGAAGAAAATGACACCAAGGCACGTCACAATCAAATTGCTGAAAACCAGTGGCAAAGAGATAATCTTAAAAGCTGCCAGAGAAAATAGACAAATTATGTATAGAACAAAGATAAGGATGACAGCAGACTTCGACAGGAACCATGCCAGCCAGAGGACAACAGAGTGGCATCTTTAAATTACTGAAAGAAAAAAAGTCAACCTAAAATCATGCCCAGCAAAAAGTATCTTTCAGAAATAAAGGTTAAGTGAAGACTTTTAAACAGAAACTGAGAGAATTCATCACCAGGAGACTTGAACTGAAAGAAATATTAAAGGAAGCTCTCTAAGCAAAAGACAAAGAGTACGAGGTGAAAATTTTGAAGTACCGAGAGGAGTGAAGAGCACCAGAAATAGTCAGTATGTGGGTAACTACAAAAGATGTTTTTCTGATGTTATTTTCAACAATTTAAAGTATAATGGACTTTTAAAAGTAAAACTGATGCTGTGTTGTGGGGCTTATAACATATGTGGAAATAAAATGTAAGATAACTATAGCACAAAGGAGAGGGAGTTGGAGGGAATGGATTTTTATCATTGTAAGATTCTCACACTGTAAATGAAAAGAGAGTAATATCTGAGGGTACAGTGTGATAAATTAAATATGTTTATGGTAAACCATAGAGAAACCACTTCAAAAAACAGAAAGCACTAAATAACAGACATATAATTCCTAAACCAGTAATGGAGATAAAATTGAGTTCTAAAAAATACTCATTTAATCCAAAAGAAAGCTAGAAAAAAGGGAAAAAAAGGAACAAATAACAGATGAGACCAATATAAAAAGAATTGCAAGATGGCAAATTTAAACCTAATTATATTGATAATAATGTTAAACTTAAATGATCTGCACATTCCCTTTTAATTGAATTGTTGGACTGGATAAATAAGCACTTACTTTTCTATCTACAAGAAACTCACTTTAAATATAAAGATACATGTGTTAAATATAAAAGAATTGGAAAGAATATATACATGCAAATATTAATCAGAAGAAGGCTGGAGTTGTTATATTAATATCAGATAAAATAGACTTCAGAACAAAGGGATAAAGAGGGACATTGCTTATGATAAAGCTGTCAATTCACCAAGAAGACCTAAAAATCCTAAATGTGTATGTAGCTAGTAACAGTTTTAAAAAATATGGAACAAAAACTGATAGATCTGAAAGGAGAAATGGCCAAATTAACAATTACATTTGGAAATTTCAACACCCCTTTTCCCAAGAACTGATAGAAAACAAGTAGACAGAAAATCATTAAGGATATTAAGACTTGAACATCGCTGTTAACTAACCTGATCTAATTGATGTTTACAGAGCACTCAATCCAACAACAGCAGAATACACATTCTTTTCAGGTGTGTTTCCCGAGATAGACTATATTCTGGTAATAATCAAGTCTCGATAAATGTAATGTCTTAGTTTTTGGCTGTTGTAACAAATTACCAAAAACCTCGTGGCTTAAAACAACACAAATTTATTACGTTACGGTTCTGGAGGTTTGAATTCCAGAAAGATTCCCACTGGGCTAAAATCAAGATGTTGGCATTCCTTATGGAGGCTCTAGGGGAGAAGCCATTGCCTTGCCTTTCCCAACTTCTAGAGGCCACCTACAATGGCAGCAATGTCTAGTTGACATTCTCCTCATATCACCATCTCCTTAGTTCTGTCTCTTCTGCCTCCCTATTCCACTTGTAAGGACCCTTGTGATGACATGAGGCCCACCTGGGTAATCCAGGATACTAATCTCCTTCTCAAGGTCAGTTGATAAAGTTAATTCCATCTGGAACCTTAACTACCCTTTGCCACGTAAGGTAACACATTCATAGGATGTGGACATCTTTGGAGGGGAGATTTATTCTGCCTATGACATTTAAAACGATTGAGATCATGTCAAGTATATTCTCTGACCATGAGGGAATTAAATTAGAAAAAAATTAAAAAATGGTATTTGGGAAAAATCCCAAATATTTGGAAACTAAACAACACACATCTAAATAATCCATGGGTCAAAGAAGAATCACAAGCCCAATTCCAAGATATTTGCAACTAGAGGGAAAAATCCTGGAAGAGTTGATTGGAAAAAAGGGAGATGTAACTACTGGAACGGGACACACTGATTTTGTGAAGCAATAGTCCTGGTAGCTGGAGAGGGCGAACTTTAGACTACAGGAGGTTAAGGGGGGAGGGGCAATTAATTATCCTTTCCTACCACAACCTGGAAAAAGAGTTGCATGATCTGCCTGAATCAAGTAGCAGCTGTACCTGGCAATCGAACCTGCTGCTGGCTTGCTCATTCCCATGCATGTGCAATGGAATCAGAAAAACTCATGTGGACACAGAGAGTGTAGAACTCTTCTCCGGTGCTTGACACCCTCAGCAGGTGCTCTAGAACACGGGCTCCTTCATACACTTAGAAACTGTAGTCTGGCACAACTTTGTCTCATTCCGACTGATAGGAGTTTATTTGCTTCTCCTGTGTCTCCGGGAGCCTTGGGTTGTATGACAGTTGAGGCAGGAACTATCCATTGACATTGCCCGTGTGTCTTAAACAAACAGGTAGGACCATGATCCAGATCAGGTTTAACAACAAATCTCGAACTGTATGTTACTGTTAATATCTAGACATATTATGGATTTTTGTGTATTGGACTTGTTTCCTATGACATTGTTAAATGTACTTACTGGTTCTAGTAACTATTTTGTAGATTCCTTCACATTTTATTCATAATTGTTGTTTCTGAGTAAAGATAGTCGTCTTTTTTTCCAAACTGTATTTCTTTTATTTCCTTTTCTTGCCTCATTGCACTGCTAGGACCTCCAGTTTGATGTTGAATAGAAATAATGAGAGTGCACTCAAATGAAAAAGAAAACCACCACCATCATATGGCTGGTGAAGTAATTATATATGATGTGTGAATAAATTCTTACTGAGCAGAAGGTTCAAGTCTTCATTTTGAAAGAAAGGAATTTGCAGGGGTCATCCCAGTGGCACAGTGGTCAAGCGCACACGTTCCGCTTTGGTGGCCTAGGGTTTGCCAATTCAGATCCCGGGCGTGGACATGGCACCGCTTGGCAGGTCATGCTGTGGTAGGCGTCCCACTTATAATGTAGAGGAAGACGGGTACAGATATTAGCTCAGGGCCAGTCTTCCTCAGCAAAAAGAGGAGGATTGGCAGCAGTTAGCTCAGGGCTAATCTTCCTCCAAAAAAAAAAAAAAAGAATTTGCAGATGTCATACTTAAAGTAGATGCTATACTTTCATTAAATTAAAACAATCATTATTATAACTTTATAAAAATTGCATTTTAATGCCTGAAGTTATCTTCAACTTTTAGAACAAATTAAAATTCAGTTTAAATCAGTTTTTGACCATTTAAAATAACTGAGAGTAATTTATACTTGATTTACCCCCACAGGTGTTTTTTACAATTCCTTTCTTTTCTTTTTCGTGAAAACATATTCAAAGGTCCATACTGTATCTCGGCCCCTAGGGCCGTTCCTGGCACATAGCTGCTGCTCCATGTGTGTTTGTTAAATGAATGAACATTAAGTAGTTAGTAGAATAATAAACTTTTTCTGAACCCAATAAATTGAACAGATGTCTTTGTGTGTTTTAGAAAAAGCTGTTTTAAATCTTAACTTAAAGGATATGGAAAAAATGCTGTTTCTGTAAATATAAAAGAAGTTATTTCCAAAAAATAATTGGAGCAGTCTTTAAAGATTTTGTAAAGGGATACACTCTTTGCAAGCATGGTATGAGAAAAGGTGAACATTTTCAGGAGGAAGTGTCATATACGTTGCTGAATTTAATATATATGCATTAAGCAAAAAAACCCTAGAGTTAGGTGCTTAATATCCATTTCATAGAGTCTCCTAGGAAAAATGTGAGAAGCACAGATTGAATATATTAAGGTCACCTGACTCAACAATTTCTCTTATAATCAGGAAGAACTTCAGAAGTGCTACAGTCTTTTATAATCTTCTCTGTCTTCCTACATTTCCACTTGTGGTTCCTGATGTGGCCAAATGCTATAAAACTGCAGTTATACTTTTGTTCTGATTAGTGTCTTGTTCTGCCCCTTTCACTAGGCAGTGCGGTCCAGTGGGAAGACAGTGGATCTGTTTTGAATTGTGTCACTTATTCTTTGTGCAATTCACTTCAACTTTCAGAGCTTCATTTTGCTCATCTGTAAAATGGGCTAGTAATGCCTAGTCCATAGTGTGGCCAATAAGGTGAGGGATGGAAAAGAACCTAAAACGCAGAGTAAGGCATCAGTAAATTTCTTTCTTCAGTCATAACTACAAATTAATGTTTTATGGTGAAAAAACAGGGAGTTGAAATTTTGGCTCCTCCAGTTACCAATTGTTTGATCCTGGGCAGGTGATTTTCACTCCTCCGAACTGCATAATAATACCTGCCTCATAAAGAGTGATAGTAACTACCTCATAAAGCTTAACAATTAAAGGTGATAGGTAGAAAGCATTCAGTAAACTTCAATTATAAATTGATTTAAAAGTAGTTATATACACACAAACCAGCTCAAAATGGGTTAAAAACTTGAATGTAAGACCTGAAACCGTAAAGCTCCTAGAAGAAAACATGGATGGTAAGCACCTTGACGTTGGTCTTGGCTATAATTTTTTGTATTTAACACCAAAAGTAAAGGCAACAAAAGCAAAAATAAAGTAGGACTACATCAAACTAACAGCTTCTATACAGCAAAGGAAACCAGCAACAAAATGAAAAGGCAGCCTAAGGAATGGGAGAAATTATTTGCAAATCATGTTATCTCATAAGGGATTAATATGCGAAATATATAAAGAAATCTTACAACTTAGAAAAAAACTCACACAATCCGATTAAAAAGTGAGCAGAAGAACTGAACAGACATTTTTCTAAAGAATACATACACATGGCCAGCAGATACATGAAAATGTGCTCAACATCACTAATCATCAGGTAAATGTAAATCAAAACCACAGTGAGATATCACGTCGCATCTGTTAGAGTGGCTGTTATCAAAATGGAAAGACAAGTGTTAGTGAGGATGTGGAGCAGTTGGCATCGTTGTGCGCTGATGATGAGAATGTAATCTGGTGCAGCCACTATGGAAAACAGTTTAGCAGTTCCTCAACAAATTAAAAATAGAATTCCCCTATGATCCAATAATTTCGCTTCTGAATATATACCCCAAAGAATTGAAAGCAGGGTCTCAAAAAGATATTTGTATAACCATGTTCATAGCATCATTATTCACAATAACCAAAAGACAGAAACATTTCAAATATCAATCCACAGATGAATGGATAAACAAAATGTGCTCATACATATATATAGACCATGGAATATTATTCAGCCATAATAAGGGAGGAAATTCTGACACATGTTACAACATGGATAAACCTTGAGCACATTATGCTAAGTGAACTAAGCCAGTCACAGAAAAACAAATACTGTATGATGCCACTTATATGACCTGCCTAGAGTAGTTAAATTCATAGAGACAGAAAGTAGAGTGGTGGTTGCCAGGGGCTGGGGGAAGAAGAGAAGTGGGCATTGTTTAGTGGATGTAGAGTTTCAGTTTTACAGGATGGAGAGTTCTGGAGATTGGTTGCACAATAATATGAGTGTAGTTAACATTACTGAACCATACACTTAAAAATGGTTTAGATGGTAAATTTTGTCTTATGTGTATTTTACCACAATTAAAGAAAAAATCTTGTGGCGGGCCAGCCTGGTGGCCTAGTGGTTAAGTTTGGTGTACTCCGCTTTGCCAGCCCGGGTTCGGTTCTTGGGGGTAGACCTACACCACTTGTCAGTGGCCATGCTGTGGTGGCGGCTTACATACAACAAGAGGAAGACTGGCAACAGATGTTAGCTCAGAGCGAATCTTCCTCAGCAAAAACAAAAACAAAAAAACCCAAACTCTTGCAGAAACTATGTAAAGGTGATTGTTAAAATTGCGCTCAGAAATAGTTGATCTAATTTGGTTCTACTTCTGGATTTTAACCAGCTTTAAAAAGCAAACTTTGACTCAAAACTTGTAGTACAATATTCCTCTTTAAGTATACATTTTTCCAATCATAAATTAGAGTTGTATTTGGGGGAAATCGAAGCCACACAGAGTTCACAGAGATTTGTCCTGGTATCTGTAGTAATGCTTTGTTCGGACTTTCGTGCTTCATCAAGGGTTTGTTTTTCCTTCATATTTCTCACAGACCTAGAACTGTGTAATGAGCTGAGTGTAGTCAGTTGGGTAGAGTCAAGAGAGAAGTGTACAGTTTGTGTAAATTCAATAGTTTTAGGTCAGGACAAGTAATTTTTGAGAGACGTCAAATTCAGTTCAGATTCCATTTATGTGGTGAGCTTTTCACAGTCACTCCAGACTTGTCTATTCTCTCCCACTGATGAATTTCAATAACTTTTATTCAATAGTTTAATGCATTGCACATTCTGTGAAGCTTAATGGGATTTTCAATGAATAGGAATGATAATTTGAATAAGAATGTTGCCCTACTGGGAGAGAATGTTCCTGATACCTGACCGAGGACTGTTTCAAGGGGGAGGTGTCATTTGAAGTGGGTTGGAGGGAACCTCGTGAGGAAGGAGAATGTGCCAAGATTGTAGAGGGACTGGTGATGTGTCTGAGCACAGAGGAGAGGGTCCTGAGCAGGTGGGTTTCCATGTCTGAAAATGATTCTGTTTTTCTGTCACACTAGATTGACGGTTGGGCTGGGTTTAGAATGCTAGTTTGGAAACCATTTTTCCTTCAGAACATCGAAGGCATTGCTCCACTATCTTCTCATTTCCAGAAATGAGAAATCCTTTACAACCTGGACCTTTGACCCTTCGTATACCTTTTATCCCCCTTCTTTTTGGAAGCTTGTAGGATCTTCTCTTTCCTCAGGGATCTGAAACTTCACAGCGATATTCGCTTGGGTTTATTTTCATCCATTGTGTGGGGGTTTTGTATGCCCTTTCAGTCTTCAGTTCTGGGAAACTGGCTTGAATGACCTTTTCCCTTCTGTTTTCTCTGCTCCTCCTTTTTGGAATCATTATTATGTGGCTGTTGGACCCTCTCCACTCATCATCTCATTTTCCTATTCCCCTCATCCTCCCTAATTTTCCATCTTTTTGTTCTGCTTTCTGGGAGATTTTCTCAACTTTATTTTTCAACTCTTCTATTGCATTTTTCATTTCTTTTGATAGATGGATAGACATATATACACATATGAGTATGTGTGTACGTATGTGTGTGTATTTGTATATGGAGAGAGAGAGAGAGAAAGAAAGACAAAAAGAAAGAAAAGAAAGAAAGAAACGAGCAGCCTTGAGGCTGGCTGGACTCTGTTGGCAGGTGAGGTTGGTCAGCTGTGGGCTAGCTGTAATCAGGCTGGTGGTTTTGTTGGTTTTGCTGGTGGCCTCTGATATCACTATCTTAAGTCTTGTCTCTCCACTTCGTCAGATCTCCCAGAGAAGACTCTTCAGTAGTCCTGGCTGCCAGCTTCGGGGAACCCAGTTGGGGAGAAAGTTTGCAAGCTCTCAATATGCAGCATGTAAAATTTTATGTAATTCTCCTGTTTTCAATATTATATTCTGGCCTTCAGTTATGCCTTAGTCTTCTATTCCAGACATCCTCTGTATGATCCTCTCCAAAATAAACCTCCGGTCTTACTCTAGGGTAGACGGGGGTCCTAGGTCATATAAAATTGAAGAAATTGAGGCTGGAGGTGGCGGGGAGGAGCGAAGGAAGGGGTAAATAGTGATTCTAAATTATATTTTCACCCCCTTCCTTTTAGTTTCACCTTTATCCTGACATCCAGAGGTACCTGGTGCTGCCAGTTCTTAAGCCATTTGGGGATTGTTTGTTCAAATGGGCTGATTGTCAACCTTTCTTCATTGCTGTCTTATGGTTGTGTTAAGTCCAGTCACATTCATCCATCTGCTTTGCATCTTAAAAAATTTTGCAGCTCTTGTCTTTTCTCCCATTTTGTTTATCCTTGCAGTTTTCTCCCTGTTTAGAAATCTCTTTACTGGAATTTTGAAGTATTGGGAATGAGAAGAGCTAAAAGCATGTGTTGGAGTAGGCATTTTTAATTGGGCATTCCGGAAATTAGAATTTCATACAGTTGGTAAAAGAATGAATATCATAATTTAAAAATTAATACTTAAAAGCTTGCCAGTGTGTAGTGGCAGTTGGACCATATTTTAAGAGCCACTCCTTTTCATGACAACCTCAAAAGAAGTCGGAAAACTATGAAATATATGATTCCTCAAGTCTTCATTTTTTTTTCACATTTTTGGTGTAATGCTACTCTCTTTGTGATCTAAATGATGCAGTGAATACTTCAGATGTATAAGAAATTTTCTGTTAAGATTTTTCAGTAGTATTTATTTGTAAAGTGAATGTTGGAATCCAATAATTAAACAAATATTTGAGTGCATATATCTGCTAGTGCTCTATGAGGTATTCTTTTTTTTTTTGAGGAAGCTTGGCCCTGAGCTAATGTCTGCCACCAATCCTCCTCTTTTTGCTGAGGAACACTGGCCCTGAGCTAACAGCTGTGCCCATCATCCTCTATTTTATGTGGGACGCTTGCCACAGCATGGCCTGACAAGTGGTGTGTATGTCTGCTCCCGGCATCTGAACTGGCGAACCCTGGGCCACTGAAGTGGAATGTGTGAACTTAACTGCTGCACCACTGGGCTGGGTCCAAGAAAAGTAATTTTTAGTATGAAAGGACACATTCCAGAAGTATACTATTCTGCATAAGGAATTAGCAAAAAGGTTTTTTTGTTGGAAAAATTACAAATTCACTGGAAACATGATTAAATGCCAAGTTTTATATTAGACTTAAGTGCTATAGAAGGTCACAGTAGAGGGAAATCTGTCTGGGCCAGGATGAATAAAAGATGCTTCTTCTCTGCTTGGATATCCTTTTGTAACAAATGTATGTTTAAAATTGAGCTCCTTGGGCCAGCCCCGGTGGCTTAGTGGTTAAGTTCAGCATGCTCCACTTTGGCACCCTGGATTCTATTCCCAGCCTGGACCTACACCTCTCATCAGTGGCCTTTCTGTGGTGGTGCCTCACATACAAAAAAGAAGGGGAAGATTGGCAGCAGATATTAGCTTGGGGCGAATCTTCCTCAGCAAAAAAAAATATATATATATAAAATATATATATATATATGCATATGTGTGTGTGTGTATATATTTATATATATCTGTGTGTGTATATATATAAATAAAATTGAGCTCATCGTCTTCTCCTCCATACTGGTTCATAGAGCCACAGGTTTGTGAGTAACTGTAAAGGTTCTCAGTTCATCAGCTCTTTCCTGACTGATTCCAACCCACAGCCTCCCTACTAAGTGCTTGCCCTGCTTTGAACATTGTAGCGCTTGGGCAACCCACTGCTGTCTCTTGTTTTGGTAATGGTAGTATCAATTTTTCTGTTCTCCTCTCTCTCTTCTTTACTCTCTCTGTCTCTCATTATCAAGTCTTGTTGATTCTTCCTTTGTAATACGTCTCTAGTTTGTCTGTTCAATTCTAGCATCTCAACATGTTTCTTTAAACACCTGGTACATGATAGGGAGCATGCAGAGTGTTGGGGCTGAAAGAGGGCCCTTAAGGAGCCGGTACCCCTTCATGGGTGCAGAGACATGGACATTGAAAATTGCAGGAAAGAAGTGGGATGGAAAGTGTCTTGCACAGGATTCTGCTGGCAGCTTGGAGGGTTGATGCTGAACCAACCAGGGGAGAAACAGCAGAGGGTATTTGAGCATAGTTTAGTGTTGCTGGAGTAGAAGGTGGTGGGGCTGAGGCCATTTTCACCGCAGATAAAGCAGCACTGTAAGCAAGGGTGAAGGCTTGAAGGATAATTTATTCATGCATCCAACAAATATTTAATGAACACCAGCTTTGTGCCAGGCAACTCTTTTGCAACTGGATGCAGCAGTGAACAAAACTTACAAAAAATAATATATAAATATAAATTATATATAATTATATGAAAAATGTAAGTGTAACAAATAAGTAGATTGTGTAGGATGTTTGAAGATGATACATGCCATGGAAAACCGTAAAGCAGGATGATGGAGATGGGAATCTTGGACCCTAACCTGTGTTTGAATGATTTTCACACTGTATTCTGCAGAACCCTGGGGGCTGCAGAGGTGTTTCAAGGGGTCAATGAACATTGTTCTAAATTTTATCTTTTAATATGTTTTAAAATGTTTCAAAAACAGTAATGAGAAACAGCATGGGCAAACAAATACATTATGTACAAAATTTAACACGTTAGATACCATCAGGGTATTAACTTGTGCCATCTCAATAGCTCGTGTTGGGAAAAGACCTGGATTTCAAAAGAGTGCTGTTCATGTTAATTGACTTCATAATATATAATTTTGCCCACTTAAACCTAAAGGTGAATTTACTTTAAAAAACATCTCACTTACATATTTTATATATTGAGAATCCACTGCAAAAATTATTTGAAAACCACCTTGTAGGAATTCAGTTTGCCTTACTCTTGGGTTACCACAGTTGCCTTCAGCTTCAAACTTTCTCCTTTCTTTTTTTTTTTTTAAAGATTTTATTTTTTCCTTTTTCTCCCCAAAGCCCCCCGGTACATAGTTGTGTATTCTTCGTTGTGGGTTCCTCTAGTTGTAGCATGTGGGACGCTGCCTCAGCGTGGTCTGACGAGCAGTGCCATGTCCGCGCCCAGGATTCGAACCGACGAAACACTGGGCCGCCTGCAGCGGAGCGCGCGAACTTAACCACTCGGCCACGGGGCCAGCCCCCAAACTTTCTCCTTTCTAAACTCTCTTGCATACCGTTGCCGGAGTTAGTTTTCTTACAAATACTGAACCTTTTAATTAAATGTTTGAAAAACAAACCCTACTGTGGGGGAAAGTAAACCTAGATATTAGCTATAGCTCTGCCACAAAAGACTCTGTGACCTTAAGCGCATCTTTATTTTCTCATCGGTATCTTCTCTGATCTAAATTTTACCTCCATGATTTTTTCCCCTAGCTGTCAGTGGTCTTTATGATACATCTCCAGCTTACCCATCCGATTTCCCCTCCCTACTAACTCTGCCCTTATCCTCTGCTCTAGTCTGCTCTTTCTCTTCACTCCTGTCTACTCCCTTCCCCAATGCACACACCATTTGCTGCTTTATTACCCTGTGCCTGTATTCATGTTATTACCCCCACTCAGACCTGCCTCTTTCTTTAGCCCATTGGTTTTAATTCTGCACATTCTTTTAAAATAGTCTTCTAGAACTAATGGTTAAAGGAGAGTTCCTGGAAGAATGTCGGTGGTACCAAATGATGTAGCATTAAAGGTAGATTGAGAATTGGGAGCAAGCCATTTGATTTGTCTAGAACCATGCTATCCAATATGGTAGTCACTAGCCATCTGTAGCTACTTAAAATCAATTAAAATTAAATACAACTAAAAAGTCAGTTTTTCAGTCTCACTCGCCCATTTCAAATGCTCAAAAGCCCTGTGTGGCTAATGGCTATTCTATTGACAGTGCAGATTTAGAACATTTCCATCATTGCACAAATTTCTATTGGACAGCACTGAACTAAAAGGTCACAGGTGACTGGAGAGTTCTATTTCAGGGACTTCTGGAGGAGAAATATATTGGCAGATGGTAGGAGGAAATGTTTGGTGAAGAAACAAAAGTGATGAGTTTAGTCAGTTGCTTCTAGAGATTTGATAGTGGCAAGAGGGAGAGACATACGGAAAAAGATAATGGCCAAGTAAAAAGAGGTGCGTGGAAAAAAATTTGTGAAAACAGAAGGACTGAAATCTGTTCTAGATGTTGGAGGAAGAGGAAGTAGGAAGAGGTAGACATATTGGATATTGGGAAAAACAAGTGAAACAGGATGTTGACATGGGTTTCCTTCTGTTTCAGTTTTGGCTGAGGCCCCAAAAGGTTGCAAACAAAACAATAGGTGGCCATGGTATCCACATTCCTAAGTCAGGTTTATGCTTCTTAGCTAACATCTTGAAACTGTGGTTGAGGTGGAAGAGCCAAGACAGGCTGGGAGGGCAGGAAGGAGAGGGATGCTTCCGTCTCACCTCAAGCTGAGCAAGGGGGTTGGAAGGAGACTGCTAAGGAGACTGCTTGGCTCTCTTGATGTGATCTGTGTCCTCCTGAGGCTCTGAGGACATTGAACTGGACTAGAAAAGTTTAGAGGTCAAGTGCTGGAGCTATACTTAGCAGCCTTGCTTCAGAACACTGAGAGGCGGCTACGTTGGAGCCAGCTGTGCTTTCACTAATAACAAGGGAGCGGGGTCTGTTTTCCGTGGACCAGGAGAGGGCCTGGTAGTCTTTTAAAGAGTGGCTCCATGCAAGAGCCTTTCCTGCCAGGGACAGTGTGACCTTTGTAGTAGAGGCTGGAGGTGTGCCCCTCCGAGGGAGAGGCTGGAGGGTGCGGGGGCGTTCTGAGTGCTCACCCAGAGGAGAGGCTTTGCTTCAGCCTTGGCAACTGCGGAAGGATGTTTCCGAAATCTCTGCAGAACCCACGAGGAGGCCCCCATTTGAGGAGTCAGACACCGTGGGTAGTGAATTGAAGGTGGGAGCTGACAGATTCAAGAGCAGAAGCCTACTGTGCCTGCAACAGCCTGGCCTGGAGGAGGGGGAAATCTTTAACTTTGAATAAAGTTTGGAGTTAGGGCTGGACGTTTTATCTACTGAAATATAATTGTTTTTGTGACTAGAAGTGACCAGAGGACTTTTAATTTTCATGAATGACTGGAAAAGGTTTGGAACAAATTTCATCCACGACAAGGAATGAATATAGGCTTCTGAATGGCTTAAAGGCGCAGTGGAGAAAGAATATGGTTTTTGCTGCTTGCACTCTGTGGAGTCCTGCTTATTTGGGCCAATGGCTATACTAATTTGGGGTTTGATGAGAGTACAGAATGTTTAGAAAGGCTTTTAAGAGATTGTGTTGAGAATTAGTAAGAAGTAAGCAAAAGGATAATAGCCCGCAATATGCGTGGTTGAAGTGAAACAACAGGAATTAAGTGGATCAGGCAGATGAGACTTTTGCTTCTCTTTCCGGGAGTACTCTGTAGTCTGGGATAAGGAGATTGGTATGTTTGTATTTGGGGTTTATAGTTTTGGTAATTTTAAGCCTCATAGCTTTGTGCATTGTCATTTTGAAGTCAGAATAAAGTAAATGGAGAGTGCTATTTAACATAGCTGAGTTTGTGCTGCTTCATGTTATTAAGGTGATAATAATTAAATGATTCTTTCAGCTTGTGGTTGGGCAGGGATAGTGTATTGTTTCTGTTTTCTCTTTAGGATTGTTTTATTATGTACACTCTATGGGGACTTTTTTTTATACCTTATCAGTTAGGATGCCACCAGCTGCAGGTAACAAGTACCCTAAATCATATTGGCTTAAGTACCTGGAAGGGCAGGCTCTGACTCACTTCTCTCTCTGATTCTCCAGGCTTTGCTCTCCTGTCTCTGTTAATTGTATGCTTAGCAAAGTGCCTGAATCAATTCCAGGTGTCACATCCAGACAGCAGACAGAAAACAGCCCCTCTCTGCAGGCACACAAAAGCAGTCCCGCCAGGAGA
Source organism: Equus quagga (assembly GCF_021613505.1). Classification (NCBI taxonomy): domain Eukaryota; kingdom Metazoa; phylum Chordata; class Mammalia; order Perissodactyla; family Equidae; genus Equus; species Equus quagga. The sequence continues at coordinate 54,297,018 of NC_060272.1, forward strand.
CCTCCACTCACATTTCATTGGCCAGAATTGAGTCACATCTCACCTCCGAACTAATTACTGATGGCAAGGGGAAAGGAGTCCTCATGGCAATTTATTAAACTAATTAATATGTACTTGCTCAAACTAGGAATAGAGTCAGCATCCTCTAAGCATCTGATTTACAGAGCAAGAGTGGGTATCTAAACCAAACCAGGGTACTGTTAGGGAGGAGGAAAAGGGAAATGGATGTTGGGTAGAGTCTTGCACCTATTCCTAGATGTTATATATAGTGACTAATTACAGATGAGATGATAAGAGCATAATATATGTAGACTAACCTGCTGTGACAAAACCTCAAAATATAGGTGCTTAAATAATAAAAGTTTATTTCTCTCTCACCATTTATTGTTTAGAGGCGTGTGGTCCAGAGCTGGTTGGGGGAGTCTAACAGTTTGAATATTAGAGTTTCCAGGTTGTAATAACAAAGAAACCCTCAAATTCAGAGACTTAGAAAACAAAGAAATTTCTCTCTTAACATCATAGTCCAAGGAAGTCTTCTGAGGTGAGTGGATGTCTCTGCTACCTGGGGCCATTCAGGGACCCCGGTTCCTTTCTTTTTGTTTCCTTGCCATCTCCCCAGAGGATTGTCCTTGCCTGTGTGATCAAAGCTATGTCACCATTTCCAGGTTCCATCCAGAAAATGGCAAAAGAGAAGATGGAGGAAGTAGGCCCATGTGTAAAGCCCTAGGCCAAAATGGCACCTGTTATTTCTGCTGACATTCCATTGGCGAGATTGTAGCCACAGGAGACATCCAACTGCAAAAAGCCTGGTGTTTTAGTCCATTCAGGCTGCTATAACAAAATACCATGGACTGGATGGTTTATAAACAGCACTTTTATTTCTCACAGTCCTGGAGGCTGGGAAGTCCAAGATCAAGGCGCTGGCACATTCACGGTATGGTGAGAGCCTGCTTCCTGGTTCACAGATGGCCATCTTCTAGCTGTGCCCCCCACACGCATTTTCTTCTCATACTGTAATATATTTTTCAGAATTCATGTACCACTGACAATATGGAAAATGAGAGAGATAAGCTTTTTAGAGTAAACATAATCTTAGCACCTTGCTCTCCTCTGCGAAACCATTACCTTTTACAAATAGGGCTCTGTGAGGACTGAGTGCGTGGAATTGCAAATGAGTGAGCTCTACTTGAGTGACACATTTGGAAAGGAAGGTATTTAAGCCCAGCATTTAAGGGTGAATCAATGAGGAGGAAAGATCCTGGTGAAAAGCATTCTGGGCCTGTGGAAAGACACTTTAAATAAAGGCCCCAGGATAGGAGGATGTGTGTGTTCAGCCAATGGCAGGTGGACTAGTATGCCAGGAGCACAGACTGCAGGGGCAGTGGGGATGGAAGCCTCACCTAGAGAGGGGCTACAAAAGCAGGAAAGGTGTAGACAGTCAAGAGCCTTAAATGCAGAGTTTTTGTTTTATTCTGTCGTTTATGAACAACCAACAAAGATTTTGAACAGGGAGGTGGCAGGATGACAGCCATTCTTAGAGAAACAATTCTGGAGAAAAGGAGTATGGAGAATTAATTAGAGGGAGGGACTAGTTTATGTCCCTATGATTTTCTTTTATGAACAATAGGGAACTTCCGTTGGATTGTGGTGTTCAGTCGAGACCTGCCCCAGTCACTCAGCATCCCTGTGAGTAGAGGAATGAGAACTGTGAGGACAGGCACTAGACAGGCTGACAGGAAGATTCGGCTTCCTGGTTTTGGTTTGGAGACCTTGAGTGTGATGTCTCTTTGAGCTTGTTCTCCTTGATGATAAGGGAACACCTCATGTGTACCTTCTGGAGGAGCCAGGACAGAAAGGTCCCGGGTCCCTCTTTGGGCCACAGGCCTGGAGGACAAGAGGTATTTTATTCATGTTGTGTAGCATGGTCATCTCTGGGTCTTGTCTCTTTTGTTATTGCCAACCTTTGGTAAAGACTTGTTTGAGAGTTCTGTCTTGTCTCCACTTTATTATGAGTTATTAAGAGTAGAGTTGTTTCCCACAGTTGGGCCAAACTTAAAGGAGAAACGGTGACTTACAAATGAAGTGTTAGTGCTGGTGGCAGTCAAGCTAGCTGATCCGGTTCTTATCTGCAGCAGGAGGTTGTTCCTCCAATGCTGGTCTTCATTTCTTCATAGGAGGTAATTGCTAAAGTCTAGATGAGAAATAACGAAGTTACCCGAATTGGGGCACTGGTAGTAGGAGCAGAAAGGAAGACCAGATTTCGAAAACATTTTGATATCAGACTAAAGAATCTAGGGGCAAAGGAAAATAAAAGATAGTTTGGAAGTTTTGGGACTGTATGCTTAGGAAAATGCTGCTGCTGCTAACAGATGGAGTCATAGGAAGAGGAACAGAGTTGCCGTGGAAGGTGCTGAGTTCATCCTGAATTCTGGATAGGGTAAGTGACTTTCACCCAGTGTTGGGTAGTTATTTACTGGTACTTTCAGAATTAGAATCTACCTTTCCTGAATCAGGTCAATATTTTTTCTGTTACACGGAGACATATATGACATGAAATGAAATGGACTTGTTGAGTGGTGATAGCCTCTCCATGCGGAGATGTCAAGTAAGCAGTTGTAAATGGAGCTGGAGTGAAAAATTGAGAATAATTGTATAAATTTGTTTGAGGAGTTATGTATATATTTAGAGGACGTAATTGGAGCTCTGCCAAGGATAAGTCCATTCAGAGAGACTTGGTACGTAGGACATAATTGGAAATAGCCAAGGGGCAGCTTTCTTGAAGAAGGAGTGAAAGCTGTGCAGTAAGGCTGATGAAAAGGAAAGAGGCAGCAAGAATATTCTATTTTTTTTTTAAGAAGTTTTGTAGTAATGGAGAGGAAGGCATAGATTGCAACCTGGGACATAATCAAGAGGTGAAAAAAGTTTTTACTTTTTAAGATCACACCTGCCAAGGGGAAAGAATAAGTGGAGAGGAAAGAGTTAGAGCTAGAATTCAGAGGGAATAGTTTAATGTAGTTTAACAGACAAATGTACCACTGAGGTGATGGGCCTGGTGCTGTGTGCCAGGGCCACAAAGATGAAGTAAACGTGGTCCTGCCTTTGGGAAGTTTACTGCCAATAAAGGGCAGGAGCAAGAATAGCACAAGAACAACAAATAGCTACTGAGCACTACGTGTCGGGAACTGTTGTCCTTTACAGGCGTTGACTCATTTAGTCCTCACAACACTCCTGCGACTTAGTTATCAGTGTTATTGTCCGCATTTTCAAGGAGAGGAAACTCAGGCACAAAAAGGTTAAGTAATTTGCCCAAGGTCTTTAACAACTAGTCAGCGGTGGAGCCAAGATTTACACCCAGGCGATAGCTCTGCACCTCTGTGTGTCGTGTAAACAGATTGTTACACTACAATGCAAAGAGAGGAGTAAGAATGATGTGCAGAAGTAGCAGAAAGGAGGGAGGAGTTAAGTTTTTCTTGAGGGGAAAGAGCAGGGCAGGTAGGGTCTCAGAGGAGGAATAAATTGATGACAGGGGATGGATCCAGCTAAAGGAACCCACTGTCATGACTAAAGTTTGGAACCCATGTTGGTATTAGGTATGTATGTATGTATTACTGTTTTACCTAGTAATTTGCACAGCCTTCCTCTCTGACCTTTTCTCTGCCCCATCCTAATCACAGAGGACAGTCACATTTGATTTCATTCATTTGTGCAAACAATTAAGATGTTTTAAAAAAAATCTGCTAGAACTGAGTTCTCCTTTTAAGGGTATCAGTCCTGCCTGCTGAAACCATCAAGAGAGTGGAGTTTATGATATTGAATATAACATCTATATGTCTGTCTATCTATCTACCTGCTACCTACCTACCTACCTATGAATTCAGAGAACTGGCAGAAATATAACAGAATTTCCTGTGCATTAGGGACCCTGGTTGTCTCTGGGGAAGAACCAGAGAATTCGAGAGGCAGATTATTGAAGATACAATTGAAATTCCAGAAACTAAGCAGATGTTTTGCATAGAATGGTTAATAGCCTTTTCTGAGGTAAGCATATCTGGTAAATATATGATCCTGGTTATATGTGGTTAGTCTGTCAGATCCTGAGCTTCACGCATTTGCATCCCATCCTTGGCCACAGCACTGACCCCCAGCTCCTATCTCAGCCGCGAACATCAGTCCAGGATTGGGAACATCAGGAGAGCAGCAGTATTGTGAGACTCAGGCAGGGCTTGAGGTTGTCTGTTTTGTACATTAGTTAGTAGTTAAAAAAAAAATAAACGTAATGTTTAGTGGTTTATTTTAGGCCGCATCAAAATGCCCCAACGTCAAAATAGTTGTGTCATTGTGGCCGTGTGGGAAAGTGGTTACATCAAAATGTCATGTGTGGGCAAAGGGATTATTCTTGGAAGTAAGTAGGGGCATTTGATAAAGGAAGAAGTAAATTCAGAATGGGAAGGATAGACTTTTTACCCCTTTAGAGCAGAGTTACTATGTGCCACTCACGAACATAGGCAAGCTTTCATCTAGCTCTGACAGAAGGCCCATCTGTGTTCCTGGCTCTGAGAGAAAGACCTGAGCATTAGGCATAACACCACTACCACCCTGTGGCAATAGGTTGTAGTTCATTGTATTTTATGAAAAAAGTGTGTCTTGTGTTTATACAGCCTGCACATTTTGTACCTTCTCCTTTGAATAAAAGAATAATAGCACTTTATGAAATCATACATTTTTATCTCTTTAATATTAATTAGAAAAATACATTTAGAAACTCTTAAGGAAGGAATATATTAAGAATGGAGAGAGCATAATTTTAGGAGTTAACAAATAGAAGTTCGCAAAATAACTACAGTCTCAGGAAGGTAATTATATCTATAGTTTTTCTCAAGAAAATTACCAACCAGTATAAGGGATGAAATACTTTTGTCATCACGAGATGGTTTGTTGGTAAAAAGGGTAATTAGAATATGTTGGAAATCTCCATGATTTTGTTTTAGAATGCATTAATTTATATTTAAACATAAATGTCCCAAATATTAGAGTTTATAGTATTTCAAACAAAGTAGTGAAGGTATTTTGAATATACGTAGAGGTTTCAGAATGCCTCACTAGGTGTGAGGAAACGTGGCTGCTTCTTTGTTTCCCTGTGTGTATGTTCTCCGGATTTCTTGAGGAGAAGACCTTGTCACTTCTCAGGGTTTGTGCAAGCTGCCGTGTAACTGCCTTTTGGTCAACAGTTGAATTTTTTCCTTTTTAGACAGAGGAGAGGTCCTAGGAGTTGTGGTGGGAAGTCTTTTATGTCACTGGATTGGATATGGCAGGATGAAAAACTCCAGAGCCACCGACCCATTTTAGAGTTTTATGCTTCACTTAACAACCACTTGTATGCACAGTAGAGAGTATATGCTGCCAGCGGATGACGGATGATCTGACTACATTTTTCTCTCAACATATATACATATACCTCCCAACAACCTGAATCAGAATGTGTGTGTGTGTGTGTGTTACATGTAAAAGTAAACAATTACTTCTGGTAAAATTTTTAAAAAACCAAAGCAATTGTTGTTGTATATTTTTCTGAGAAAAAAAGTAAAACTATTTTACAAACTTCTAGAATATTAAATACCAAGGTTTTGTTGTGTGAATATTAAATATCATTATGTTAAATGCATGTAATCATCTTGCCTCCTAGTTTTTGAACTGTATTTCATGGAGCTGTAGAATCCCTCAGAGGAAGCCTGGAATGGGGAGGCTGAGCGGGTCTGGTTCTGGATTACCTAGTCTAAGTGCCTGGTCATATAGTCTCACGTTATTCTGATACGCAAAACGGCTTGAGGACAACTGCTCCAGGTGGCAGCTTATAAAAAGGGTCATGTTTTTTGATGTTGTAAATGACAAAGCACCTGCATGACCTTATTACAGTATCATTACATACTGGTTCCAGAAACACACCTGTCTCCATTCTTCTGTTAGCTGTGATACCCTCTCGTACCACATTATCCTCTGGCTCCTGTCTGAAACATCCTCTCATTGTTCCCACTGCAGTTCCTCCGCCAGCATTTGCTTTCTTGGACCGGTCCAGCTGGCCGGCGCGGGCTTTGGGTGGTGGTGCAGGCTGGAGACATTGGGGTCGGGGAAGGATAAGCAGCTAAGGCTACTCTTCTCTATCCACTCCGCTTCCCGCGTTTCCCAGCACACGGTGGAGTGGAGTGCAGATCCCATCTCTTCATTCCCTCAACCGCTGCACTTATTCTGGTCTTCATCTGCAATGAAATCTGGTCTTTCTCTGAAAGAGAGTTGAGTGTGGCTTGGTTTCTTGCGGGCAGCTGGCTCTCCAGAGGAAGGCGGGAAGGGCATGAGTGAGCATGCTCAGTTATTAAATCCAAATTACTCCCCTCACCTCCTCTGGAGCAGCGCCAGTGGAGGCGGAGAGAGGGCGGGAGTGACATATTAATTGGGCTCCACATACACAGAGAGAAACATTTTGAGCAGAGAGATGCACTACTTCCCTAAAAATGTGTTTTAGGAAGATTCTTACAGCAAAGTTTTTAAATGCTCAAAGCCGCATCAGAGCAAATGGTTAGACTGAATAGTATCAATAAAAGGTAAATGAAAAAAGGACACAAAGTGCTGATTTATAAATTTTTAAAGGCCTTCTGCAAATTATTATACTTAAATATTTTTTATGAGAGTGCTTATTGTCCTGGCTGACAATTACAGTCACCAGAATAGATATTAACACGTGTAGGTTCCTATGCCCAACTTTAGACCTATTTAACCAAAACCTCCCAGCTGAACTGAGGCTGCTAATGTCTATAAAGTTGTCCGTGTGATTCAGATAGCCCGACAGATTTTAGAACAGCTGGTGTATTTGATAAAGCTTAGTGTAATGTATGTACTCATTTTAATAAAGAGGCTCAAATTTGTCTTTAAGGAAGTAAGAAATTAATAGTGGGAGAAAATTCAGAAGGGGAAAGAAGCACAAAGGCGTGAAGCCCAAAGGGCCTGGAATCAAGAGGAATTGATGGGAAATTTTGGAGGTTGATAGAAAAGCCAGGCTTAAGGCAATGTTAACACACAGCTGATAAAAGAGGTTGATAGACTTAATCAGGATGAGATCAAATGGCCTCCCTTCCACAGCTGTAAGATGAAGGGCAGTAATCTTCATTATAAGTTCTGGGATGTTTGTGGAGAAAGATAGTCCTCATTTTATAATCACAAAAAAATATATAGGGCCGGCCCCATGGCTGAGTGGTTAAGTTCATGCGCTTCGGTGGCCCAGGGTTTTGCTGGTTTGGATCCTGGGCATGGACATGGCACCGCCTGTCAGGCCATGCTGAGGCCGCATCCCACGTGCCACAACTAGAAGGACCCACAACTGAAATATACAACTATGTACTGGTGGGATTTGGGGAGAAAAAGCAGGGAAAAAAAAAAAAGAAGATTGGCAACAGTTGTTAGCTCAGGTGCCAATCTTTAAAAAAACAAAATATAGAAAGGCTAGTAAAGAAAAAAAGCAATGTTATAATAGGAGACACAATACACTAAAGTGCAAACTTGTGATGAAGATAGATTTTGAGTTTTAGAGATGTGGGGTCAAATGTAGATCTTTGTGGTTTGCAGTTGACCGCTTTCCAAGCCAAATTGTGTGAGTTCAACTGTTGGATAAAATACGGAAGGATAGGAAATCTATTACAAATAATAGTTGATTTACACATTTTGTAGATACATGTACCTTGTATACCACCCAAATACAATATTAATGTTGATGAGATAGATGGCTTCCCTTAATAATGATGAAATAGTAGTGGATAAAAGCAGAATGGCTTTCAATTTGGAAAAAAAAAAAAGGCAGAGTAATCAACAACTAAATACTATACTTTTTGCAGGAACTTTTGCAAATGAGAAAGAGATGGCCACAAGATAAGCTCCTCTGGATCTGGTTCTCAGAATGCTATGAAGTCTCCTGCCCAGGCTCCTCCTTAAGAGCTCGTAGGATAGTGTGCAGTTGAAGTTTCCCCAGTAGACATTTCAACTGCTGTATTTGAATGTCAGTCTTCACTTCATCCATTTGTCAATGAATAGTTATTAAGAACTGTTCCCTGTGTTAGGAACCATAAGTGCTGGAGCTACAGTGGTGAATAGGGTGGCCGTGGCCCTCTCTCATGGAGCTCGCAGGCTAGTTGGGGAGATGGATATATCAGTTTGGGGCCAATTGGATTTTGAAGTGCCAGTGTCTTCCAAGTGGAGTTATCCGGCAACAATCGTCATCACTTTCTAATTCTTTCTGGTAAACACGATTGATATTCTGAGAAGTAGAATAATAATGTAGCAGTTGCAAACTCTGCTCCATTATGATATTGAATACAATTTCATGATTGATTCTGATCTTATGTTTAAAGTTTAGAAACCTTCATACATTTTGGGACTTTAGACTTTTTGTGGTTATACGTGATCTTTGTGTGATAATTTCTCTAAATATAAGCTTTGGGCTCTTGTCCAGGAATATCTCTTTTTTTTTTTTAGCTTGTATCAGTCCCACTTACAACACCTTTTCCCAAAAGTATAACCTGCTAAAATAGTCCCTTACTTGTGATAATTTATATTTATATAGCATGGGGGAGTTTCTGAAGGATATTTACACAACATTGTGTTTCATCCTAACAACTCTGAGGCATACAGGGCAGGTAGTGTTTATCCTCACCCTACAGATGAGGAAACTTAGGTTCATAGACCTTATTACTTACTTAAGGTGATAAAGCTGGTAAATGGTGGAGCCAGAAATGGAACCCAACCCAGGGGTCTTTTTAGGACTTAGCTCTATTTCTTTTACACTTTCTGTCTGTATATTGACTTGCTAGAAAGAAAAATGAAAATATCTTTCTCCATTAAATTCCTCAAATTCTTATCAAAGAAAAAATGTTTTAATCCTTTTAATTTCTTGTTTTTTATTTTCTGATTATTCAATAAATCAATTAACATGTATTAATTTTTTTCTGGTATCAGATACATGGTTATATGTAGGATGAAAAAATAAATAGGATATAGGAAAGACACAAATTTTGAAAGATTCCTCTACAGCATGATTAATGCTGTAAATTATGTATAAGCACAGTGCTGTGGGTGCACTTAGTATGTGATGGTCCCTATGCCTTGAAGGATGATGGAATGGGGGTGGGTTTGCAAGCAGAAGCTGAGGACAGTATTATGAGTAGAAGGAAGGGCTCATGAAAAAGCTTGGACATCAGGAAGTACTATTTGGAGATAAGCAAGTACTTTTCTTTTACTCTGCTGTTAGGTGAATGTAGGAGGACTGCTGCAAATGAAGCTGTTAAATGAAGCTGTGGGAGGAAGAGTCTATGTGCCTAGCTAACGAGTCTGGAATTATACTGTGTGTGATAGGAAACCATTGAACATAACAAACCAGAGTTTGGTGGGATCAAATGTGTTTTTCAGTGATAATTCTGCCCGTAGTGGGAAGAATGGACTAGTGGTGGGAAAAGTTGATAGCACAGTGAACATTTAGGGAACTGTTGAGTTCAGAGGAATTAGAGGAGCTCGAACTAAAGTAATGGCAGGGGGAGCAGAAAAGGATGGATTGAAGAGATGAAACCTTTTCTATAATAAATAATGCTTATGGGGACTAATGTTAATGATGAGAATATCTTGTCATACCACATTTTTAAAGAATTATGTGTTCTTTCATATCCATTGTCTCACATATCATCATAGCACATAGTGATAGACAGGTATTATTTCCACTTTAGTCTGTAAAACTAAAGAGGCTTGCCATTAAAGCCAGATGGACTCAGGATGTTATAGATTCTGGACAGATACCTAGAAGGCATAGACAGCTTTCTTGGGGTTTATATGACAAATGGATAAGGAAATGTATATGGCAAAGAAAAATTCTCTGTTTGGGAAGATGGAGGAGACACTAGTTAAAAGAGATAGGAAAGAAGTGATTACATACAATTATAGAGTGGTGAAAACTCTTTTTGCCCATGTTTTAGTCTGTTCAGGCTGCTATAACAAAAATACCATAGACTGGGTGGCTTAACAACAAATATTAAACAACAAATATTTGTTTCTCACAGTTCTGGAGGCTGGGAAGTCCAGGATCAAGGCACCTGCAGATTCGGTGTCTGATGAGGACTTGCTTCCCGGTTCATAGATAGCCATATTATAGCTGCGTCCTCACATGACAGAAGGGGTGAGAGAGCTTTCTGAGGTCTCTTTATAAGGACGCTAATCCCATTCACGAGGGCTCCACCCCATGACCTAATCTTCTCCTGAAGACCCCACCTCCTAAGACCATCAAATTAGGGGTTAGGATTTCAATTTTTCAGGGACACAAACATTCAGTTCATAACAACTCACCTCTCCCATCACAGCAAATTCCATTGCCATTCCCTAGAAGGTATGTTAAGGGTTCATGTTAGGACAAGACGAGGAGAAGCTAGAGATTATGTTGGAAATTTTGAAAGCATCTGTAAAAAATGAGTCATCACTGACATTTCCACTTCACCATATCAAGATTTTTCACCACACCTATTTGATGGCACCAAAAAACCCAACATGAAAATATACATTTATCAGGTAAATCAGGCAGAAATTGTTCGATTTTCCAAAGAATCTTATCTTTACAAAAAGGCTCATTGGATGGTGTTTGTAAAGTTGCAGTCTCCTGAGGATATTAAAGTAGTGTTCCATCTCAGGAACTTCAACTTGTGGCACAGAAGTGTTTCTGAAATTTTAGGTGAAATCCCAGAGCACTCATGTGTGTATAGTTTAAAAGAGAAATTACTTTGGTTTGCTCTAAGCAAGGGGTGTGAAAAGAGCAATTCCACAGCTTTAAGACATTGGACTAAAAACGTTCTCAGAAAGCCGGCTAGATAAGAAATCTTTCAACTTAAAGCTTATTTTATTGAAATAATTTTTTCAAAGCCAAGTTTATTTAACTTTTTGTTTTTTTAATATTTGGGAACTAGGTTACAACTGGATTACGGTGAAGTTTATGATTTTACTGATTTTTCATAAGGGTCAGACAGTACTAAACTAATCTATGCCAGATTATGACTAACTGGCAGTTAAATATAAATATTTCTAAGCCCTTTTTTGAAGAAGAGGAGAGTCTATCCCTTATTCTAGAGATTGTGAACAAAATAAAATCTGATACTTGATTTTAACAGATTCTTAATTAGGACTCTCTGATCATAACGTTCTTGTATCTGTTACTAACTTCAATTTGTTGTTCTAGTTGAACATTAATAGCAAATATAATAAATATTATGATTTTAAAGAATGAGTCCTTGTTTCTTCACGTTGTATACTCATTATTTTGAGATTTTTGGAGTCACATCTGTTTTTCTCTGAACCACACTTTGATTATATGACTATATTTCCTAGAGCTATTGCAAATTAATCGTTTTTTGTTATGCTCCTTCTTTTATAAGAAGTATTGGTTTAACTAGCCACATACAAACAGAAGTTTATTCTGAGGATTAACTTTCATGTGAATAAATGCCTCCTAGTTCAGTTTTTAAATTACGTCTCTTAGAGGAAAGCAAGCTAGCCTCAGACTGTTTTTTCTTCAAGAATTTAAAATGAACTGTTTGTATATAATAACATAGAGAAGTTTGTAAATGCCTGAAGAGAAGGACTGTATCTTACATGTTTTTGTAGTCCTCGCAGCCTTACATATTGCCAATTAATCCATGCTTATGCACGGTTTGAAGAACATAAAGTTATAAAGAAAAAACAGATAAGTTATTTGCTTTCAGAGACTATGGAAGGATCATCCCTAAATTAGAAATATTCTTAAAATAAGGACAGATAGACATTTTCCTGTCCCCCTGCCTCCCTGTCCCCGCCCTCACCCAGGGCGTGCTCCTTGGGGCACATATGCCTTTGTGCATTGTATCTGCTGTTTTTATACAAATGAAGAGAAGCAGGCTCAGACCTGCTGAATGCTGGAAACCGTACAATCATTTCCAGTCACTATTTCCTCTTTCCTAATTCTTTCATGCTTTTAAAACATGAAGTTATCTTACATACCATTTTACACTTTAACTAAAGTTGTTCAGTTCAACATTTATGGAGGCCCTAAGGTGTCAGCTGCTGTGTTAGATGGCGATGTTATTAAAATGCATAGGGCGCCGTCTTTGCTCCTGTGAAGGTCTCAGCGTGTTGGGACCACAAACATGTTAACTGAAGCCATTCAGTGTGACAGGTGCTGTTATATAGATAGGATGAGAGTGCCTTAGAGGGACAAAGGTAGAAGTGGTTGTTTCTTCCCAGGGGGTCGGAGACGCCTTCACAGGGGTAGTGGCACTCGATCAGAGTTGACATGATGGGAGATTTCAAGACAGGTAAACTGAGGAGAGGACATTAAGGCAGAGGGAGGAGCAGGGCAAGGGCAGGTGATGGCGTTGGAGAGCATTATGCAGGGGCGTTCTATGATACATATACAAGTTTGGACTTTGTGCTGCAGGCAAAGAGAAATAACGAATGGCTTTAAGCTGTGGCATAATATAACCAGGTTTTCATTTTAGAAAATTACTCTCATAACCTCGTGGAGAATGAAGTAGGTTATTTACACTTTCTTAAAACAGTGCTTATGGAACACATATAGACCAAAGATGAAGTTTTCTTCCTCATTGCCTTAAAAAGAACTTTACAAAAATCCCAATACACCCACTTCTGTAATTTGAATTGCCAAATAATTTGTTCTTTGGATAAGTTATATTTTTATAGCTTTTCAATACTTTGGGTTTAAGACTTACAGACTCTCTGCCCGGGGTAACATCAGATGCTACACAGTGCAACACCATAGCTCACCAAGTAACGCTTCCTGATACCCCTTTCTCTCTCTCTTTTGCATCTAGTTGCCCAAGCCAAATGCTTAGATTTTTCCTTGGTTCTTTTCTCTCTCTCGCCCTTCACATCTATTAGCAGGTCCAGTGGATTCGTCCTCCACAATAACATCTCAAATTCCTCAACTTATGCTTGTCTCAGTGAGGCTGCAACCTTGGTTCGAGCTTCTGGTGCCTCTCAGACTCCTGCAGCAAGCAGCCTCCCAGTCGACCCTCCATTTCCTTTCTCACTGATTTCCCCATTCTCACTCTCCTGCTTCAAACATTTCACTAGCTTTTTGCACTTAGAGTAAAAAGCAAGCTCCCTGTTGTGGCCAACATCTCCTGGCTCTTGTCTCCCTTAACCTCATCTCTTGACACTCCTACTCCAGCTGTTATTTGCCCTCACAGTGGCCTGCAAGCACTTCTTCACTTCTTCCAAGAAGCTCTTATAATTTAGTGCCTGGCAAATACTCCATGAACTTAATAGCATAATGATATCATAATAATAACACTTTTCTGCCATTTATTGAATGTTTTCTGTAACCCAGACAGTGTGCTAAGTGCTCTCCAGGCATTATCTTATTATTAAATTGGAAGCAACAAGCTTGTGAGGTTGATATTATTATTCCCATATTTTAAGAGAGGCAACTGGGTACACAGAGAGCTGAAGAACTTGCCCGGGTTTATATTGTTAGTGTGTGATGGAGCCTGACTTGAAGTCTGTCTGTCTGACTGTAAATTGGGCTCTTTGGTACTGAAGTTTCAAAAGTATTTTGTTATTATCATTTGAAGTATTTTGTTATCATTACATTTTAATGATCTCACAACAATTCCTGGAAGACAATCTGGGAGCAAGCTCTAGAAAAAAATCTCTTATTGAATTGAAAGTAAACCTTAATATGGCCTAACTGCCTTATTGGAGACAACAAACCTTTCTCAATATTTCATGTCTTGTTGATAATAAAAGACAGTGTAGTGTAAAAGTTGGGAATAAACGCTGGAGTCAAACAGACATGGGTTTAATCTCAGCATCTGCTATTCATTCATATAGGTCTTAATATGATATGTGCCAGATAATGTTCTAGACACTTGAGATGCATCAGTTTGCAATCCAGTGGGATGGATTTAAAATTTTGGTTCTATAAGCTGTTTTTGTCTTGGATGCTCACTATAGCATTACTGCACTTCAGTGAATTCACTATAAATGTGATCCTTCTTGGACCCCAGCCTAAGGGGATCTATTTGAGTCAGTCCCATGACATGTCTCCTAAGGACAGTCTCATAGCAAGGCTGTAAGTTTAGTTTACTGTAAATGTAGTTTCCTTCTTCCATTCCAGTTAAAATGAAACATTAACCTTATTAGATATAGTAAACTCAGGGACCTTATATCCTAATAGGGGTAGCACAATAAACATAATAAATAGGTAAATTACATTATATGTTAGAAGATGGACAGTACTTTGTGTGGGAGTAAATAGGATCAGGATGGGGGAAAATATGGAGAGCATGTTGTAGTATTGGATAGGAGGGCAATGAGGTGGGTCTCATTGAGAATGTCAGAGACTTGAAGTGGGTGAAGGAGTTGATCAGATGAATATCTGAGGGAAGAGCAGTCCAGCAGAAGAAAATGGGTAGTGTCCAGACCTAAGGGAGGCGCACGCATGCCTTCTTAAAAGCAACGCACCATTGTAGTTGAGGGGACCAAGCAGGGGAGAGATACCAGATGAAGTCAGAGGGGTTCCAAGTATTTTGTTGGTGATGATGAAATGAACTTGTTTACATAAAGCACTTAGCACAGGGTCTAGCCCAGAGTTGTGGAGCCCCTGCCCACCTCTTCCAGCCACATCTCCTTGCTGCTCCCCCTTGCAAACTCCACCCTGCATTTATAACCAAAAGCTCTTTGAAGATTCCCCAAATCTCCATGCTGTTTTAAACTTTCTACTTTTGCACACGCCTAAAATACCCTTCTCCATCCCTTGTCATTCTGATAAACTCCTTCAAGACCCACCCTGGGCTCTCCTCTGGGAAGACTTCTTTGACTCCCTCTGAGGCAGAGGTCATGCTTCCTTCTCTGGACCACCGTGCACAGTGCTTTGAATATGTGTTTGTTACAATAACACGTAGCTAATGAGAACTGACTGACTATGTGCCATGCAAGAAGTCTTTTACATCTTTTTAATTTATTCCTCACCACAACCCTATAAGGTATGGCCTATTGTCATCCCCACCTTATTTATTTATTTATTTGTAAAGAATTTATTTGTAAGGAAGATTGTTGCTGAGCTAATATCTGTGCCAATCCTCCTCAATTTTTTTATGTGGGTTGCTGCCACAGCATGGCTTGATGAGCGGTGCTAGGTCCACGCCTGGGATCTCAACCCTGCGAACCCTGGACCACTGAAGCAGAGCACATGAACCCAACCACTATGCCACAGGGCTGGCCGCATGTCATCCCCATTTTATAGATGAATAAATAAAGACATGAAGAAATTTAGTAATGTGTCTAAGATCATCCAGCTGCTAAGTGGTGGCACCAGGAGTTGAACACAAGGTTTCTGGCTCCAGAGCCCATGCCTTTCTTAATCATTACGTTATTACACAACATGCACATTATGTGTATGCATCACACTGTGTTGCAGGTGTTAGTTTGTGTGCACGTCCTCCATACTGTTTGTGACTACTTGGAGAGCAGGGAACCGTGTCAAATTTCCCTTTGCTCTTTGGGGTTTGGCACATGTGCTCCCTTGGTGGAATGGTGAGAAGAAAATATTCTCTCATGTAATTTGTAAGACATGGGAATTAATAGTCAAAATGTTAATGATAGTGTGTCATTAGTTCTGAATTTTGTTTGGTTTCGGATTTCATTTTGATCACGTCATTGTGCTTCTGCTTCTCCCCAGACCAGTATTAAAGAGGGACAGCTGTTGAAGCAAACCAGTTCTTTCCAAAGGTGGAAGAAGCGATACTTCAAACTTCGAGGCCGCACACTCTATTATGCAAAGGACTCAAAGGTAATTCGAGAGAATCCTAGTTGTACGCACTTGAGCTTGTGGATGTTCTTTAAGCTGTTTTTGTCTTGGTGCTTGCTATAGCCTTACTGCTCCTCTGTGAATTCAGTATAAATGTGATCCATGTTGGACCAAATCCCAGGGTGCTCTATTTTAGTCCGTTTTGTGCCATGTTCCCTAAGGATAATCTTATAGGAAGGTTTTAGTATAATTTGCTTTCTTTCTCTTTTCCTTCCAATTGAAATGAAGCATTAAGTGTAAGTTTATTAGATATAATAAACTCAAAATTTGGGGTTTACCCGCCTTTCTTGCTACTTTTTACCTGATAGATGTTGCTCTGACTATGAGAGAGAGAATTGCTGTAGTTGCTAAGAATTCATGCTCTGGTTTCAGACAAAAGTTCATATTCCAGTTCCAGCACATTCTGGTGGAGTGGTGTGGACTGCAGGTGTTGATGAGAGGAGGCTTAAGTGAGAAAATGCCCATGAAGCACTTAAATAATGCCTAATACAAAATAATCACTCAGTTATGCTAGCGGATAAGAATAAAAATCGTAGTGAAATAAAATCAAGGCTCTAAATAATTTTTATATAACAGTTGAATAAGAAGAAAATGATGTGGTTTTGAGAGAAAAATTTTGTAATGATGAGGTTCCATTTAAAACTGATGTTTTAATATTCCTTTAAAAATAAACATTGAAATTTCTTACTACTGTGCCAGTTGAATAGATAATTTCCATATTTAAAAATCTATGTTCCTCATATAATTATTATGGTTATATGCCAAGAGGTAAAAACAAATAAACAAACAAACCTAATTCTTAGTTTATGCAGCTGTAGAAGTAATAACCAAATAAAATAATCATATTTTAAAAACCATTATGTTCAAGATTGTCCCTGATCTGGCTCCATCCTGACTTTTCACATTTATCTCCAGATAGCGCTGACCACTTGATCGCCTTCAGCCTTACCCCATGTTTCCCATCTCCAGGATGACTTTCTCTCTATCTCCACTTGAAGAAATTCCCTGTTTTCTTTAAGATCCCCCTCAGATAGTCTTTACTCCATCATTCACAAGAGAAAGAGTTTAAGTGTATTCTGCTGGAGAAATTATCTGTGACCTTCCGGGGCATTTCGTAGTATCTCTTCTCTTCCACCTTTAATAGTCTGTCTTACATTAAAATTAGTTGTGTCTACTTCATTTCCTGTGCTAGATTATAAGTTCTTTCTAGTCAGGGAACAAGTCATATAGTCAGATTGGTTGGATTGAAACAGAGTTTTATAAACCCTGGAGATCTTGGGGGAAGTGGAAGCTATCAGAGATGGGGGTCCCCTATTCTGTAGTTCTAAGGTGCATTTTTATCCCTGCTTTGCTACAAGAGCATTGAATGAGTGTGAACAATGACCAACTCACTAAAAGTGGGAAGGATACATTTATTGACTAGAATTTTCTAATCTCTAAATTGTTCACTTTTAAAGATTCCATTTCTATGGAGTTTTGACTACTAAAACTTTTTTTATTAAAACCGCTTTTAAGAGTACAAAAGAAACATAATCTTATGTTTGCCAAGCACATTTATCATCTCATTTGAACATATTCATAGATGAGGAAAATAAGGTTCAGAAAGTTCAGAAACTCGCCATGATCTGAGCCAGGACTAGTTTTTCTCATTTCTCACTTAGCAAATGTGGAAACAATGATGTTGCCTTTGCCTTCCTGGCAAAGATGTTACAGGGTTAGAGATATTGTGGGGGATGTGCGTGTATATGTGTGTATGTCACACACTTACGAGGTTCCCCATAGTTTATGCTTCTAGAGAGCCCAGAGCATTTTGCATTGAAGCAGTGTGCCGGGGGCTTCTTTAAAGCCCTTTTCAGCTTGGGATTTATGTGTTAGTTGTACTCTATGGTTTTACTCAGAGAATATCACTGACTTAAGTTTTTTTCGTTTTCTATTCCTAAATCCTGACATAGCTTCACAGTCATGACCTGATAGTAAAAAAAAAGCTATTGAGGAGCACTGAGTTAGGTTTTCATTTAATTTGTTTGTGTTCTTTTTCATTAACAGTCTCTGATATTTGATGAAGTTGACCTCTCCGATGCCAGTGTAGCTGAAGCAAGCACAAAAAATGCTAACAACAGCTTCACGGTACGGTTACATTCTGCTAACTCCCTGCTCAAAAGTTACTGAAGGAGCTTTCCTGAGCATGAACAGAAGGCCATCTTGTTACCAACTGTGTGCCAACTTATGTGTGTTGGGGTTCTTGCTAACACAGTAAACTTGCTAAGTGCATTATATTCTCCAACACCCAACACTATTCCTGATTGTTTGGGTCGATAAACCAATAATGTACTAAATGTATTTTTTGGAAAATATTTATGTTTTTTCCTTTCTAGAACTTTGAATTTTAATGCTTTAAGTTTTTCCTCTCTTTTAAATTTAATACTTTAACTAATTCCATTGTTCTTGAATATTCAAAAAGTTTGTTTTTTACTTTCAATCTTAAAATACTATTTTCTCCTGCGCTTCTGCTTTCACTCTGTTGCTGTAGTTCAGGCCTTCATTTCTTCTCAGTTAGGTAATCCGTTTGGTAACTATTTAAGAGGTGTCCTCTGTTCCAGTTAGTTTTTTTCCAATTGCAAATCCCATTGCTTAAAAGACCTTTCTGGCTCCCTGTTGCCTGTCAACTTACATCTGTGACTCCATCTTAGAGTCTTGTGAAATCATGCCCCAGTGTTCTAGTGTTACTTATAATTATTTGTCCTTGTATACCTCACTCGTCAGTTTCTGTCTGTGCCTGTGCTTGTCCCATTCCTTCTGACTTGAATGACTCCTCTTCCAGCTAAAGCTGTTGAAATTCTACCAATTCTTTAAAGCTTATCTCAGATATATCATTCTTCTTCTACTTCTTTCATTCAAAAAAATATGAATTGAGTATCCACTATGTACCAGGTACTTGTGCTAAGCACAAAAGATTCAAAGATGAATAAATTGTATATATCACCTCCCTCAAGATACTCACAGTACAGTTCAGTGAAGTTCATCTGGGGTACTTTTTTTTTTTAAAAAGATTTTATTTTTTTCCTTTTTCTCCCCAAAGCCCCCCGGTACATAGTTATATATTCTTCATTGTGGGTCCTTCTAGTTGTGGCATGTGGGACGCTGCCTCAGCATGGTTTGATGAGCAGTGCCATGTCCGTGCCCAGGATTCGAACCAACGAAACACTGGGCTGCCTGCAGCGGAGCGCGCGAACTTAACCACTTGGCCGTAGGGCCAGCCCCCTGGGGTACTTTTTGTAACTACATGTTCTCGGTCCTCTAAGATGCATAGCTCTTGCTGTGTTGTTGCCCCCATCTACACTCCCAGTCCCTACTCTAGGAAGCCACCACCGTTGACGGTCGTGTCCATCTTGCAGGCGTGCCAGGGCAGGGAAGACATACAGATAAACAAATACAGAGCAGTGCCATGACAGAGAGAAGCACTGGTAGGGGTTAGGGTGGGAGAGGAAGCAAATGAATTCAGATTTAGTCTTAGTGAGGTATGGACATGTGGGACGGTTCATGGGGTAAATATTCCTCCCCCTCCCCACTCCCCAGGGAGAGTTTAGTTCAAGGAGAAGAAAGCCAAGAATAGAATCCTGGGAAAATGTTAAAATTTAAGGTTTGACCAGTGAAGACTGAGAGAGAGCATTCTGAAGTATGGAAGGAGCATCAGGAGGCAGTGAAGTTATGAAAAGCCAGTGGAAGAGAGTTTCAAGACGGAAGTTGTTAAACATCAAATACTGTAGAGAGGTCAAGTCAAAGAAGAAATGAAAAGCGTGTGTTGAATTTGTTAACTTTGGTCACATTGCTATGTATAGTTTCAGTGGCGAGGTGACATGCATTAGGCTGCCGTGCGAATGCAAGGTGGAAAGGCAGAGAAGCCAGGGTAGATTACTTTCCTAAAAGCTTGATGGTTAAAAGAAGAACAAGTATGGCGAGACGAATGTTCAGCCTGGAAGAGAGAGCTGTGGTTTTTTTGTTGTTGCTCTTTTGATTTGTTTTTAAAATGGGTTTTGAGTGTGTCTATATGAAGAGAGGAAAGGTTTGTTAGAATCAAAAGTTGAAGCTTCAGGAGAGAGGGAATAATTGATGGAGCATGATTGCTGAGTAACCTGAAGGGCACAGGAACCAGAGAACAGGTTAAGAGATTCACCTTGGACAGGAGACAGAAAGCTTATGGAAGTAGATGTGGGCAGGAAGTTCATATATTTCAAACCCAAATGCTACTATTTTCTCCATGAAATTGAAGACAGGGTTATCTGCTATGAGTAAGAGTTTAGGTGAGTTTGGAGTGGCTTCTATAGAAAATGAGAATTGAAACTGAACAGGTACCTGCAGAAAATTACTAGGTAGTAAATAGTGTCTACCAACTATTAGAGATCAAGTTGAATAATGTTCTTAATTCCTATGCCTATAGCATTTTGTTTACTATGGGGGTAAATAACCACAGCTGAATTGATCCAGGGTTGATGGTTTATAGGGCATATTAGACAGAAATATAAAAGGATTGCTGGGTGTTTTAGGATCAATAACTTATCCATCTTTCTTCTCTGAGTTCTCAGTTTTTGAGAATGAAACACAAGCAGTAAGGGACAGCTTTATTAATGGCTGAACAGGATGCAGTAACCACTAAAAACAGAGCTTCTGATAAATTGTTGGAGGCTTAAGGCCAAACTGTTGCTTATTATTCTTTCCTCCCAAGTAAAGGTGGGGTAGGGAGTGAACGATAGTCCTCTCCCCTCTAGGGAGACTGATGGAAGTGGGGGGAATAAAGGTTTACCCCAACAGGGATCTAGAGTGTAGTCTGAAAGAGGGTTCCAAAATTCCAGATTTGAAGGATGGAACAATTTGAGGTGAAGACAAGGTCTAGGGCGTTGGAGTAGATAAAGGTAAAGGGAACTGACAAGCTTGGGTGTGGGAGAGGTTATTCAAATCCTTTGTACAGCTCTTTCTTGGACCTCCAACTGCGTGCAATCTCTCTTGTACCTTTCTTATGGAAAGTACGATATTCTGCCCATTTAGTTAGGTACTTATGTTTATTATAACCTCCTTGAGAGCAGAGACTCTATCATATCTTTTTAACCTCATAGTACCTTATGCATAAGTATTTGTTGATTTAGTTAGTAAGATGAAAGTTTATTTTAGACATGAGAAAACTTTTTGTTGGAATATTTTCAAGAAATTTCTTCACTCAACTCAACATTATTTTTGAAGTTTTTTGGACTAAAGAATGTGGAGACTAAAATAAGAGATATGTTTTCAATCAGTAATTGACAATCCTCCCTATGTTTAAATATTTAAATATCCCACCTTCCTGGATTGAGTGACTGCTACCGATGCTGTTATTCTGGCTAGTTCATGTCAGAGGTTAATGGAGTAGTTTGGTGGTGTTACAGCTGGAGAATTCAGGAATGATCAAATTCTGCTTCACTACAGGCACTCCTCCTCTCCTTGAAGTGTCTAAGGATGATATATTGACAAGGGGCAACAGTAAATGGAAAATCTATAATTAGTACACAGAAAATGGAAAAGCTGTGCTTTGCCCAGAAACCCAATGCCAAACTCTCTAGAGAAACAGGTTCTAGAGTGTGTGTTCTAGAGAGCAGGGCAGAAACTGACTTAACCTGGGAGGTTACTTAGCATCATTTCTACTTCATTCTCTTGGTTGTGAGCAAGTCACCAAGGCTGGCTGAGCTTCAAGGAAAGGGAACACAGACACTATGAGCATCAAAGGATTTGCGGATGTGGGTGAAACCTCCCTACCTGATGATGTCTTTTCCTGTCTTGCACAGGCCTATGTTCCCATTCCTGGAGTTAGTTATAGTCTTGTTTTTCTGATTGTCTTTATCACCTCAGGTATTGTGTTAATTTTCTATTGCTTCATAACAAATTATTACAAACTTAGTGGCTTAAAACAACATCCATTTATTTTCTCACAGTTTCTGTTGGTTGGACAGCATGACTGGGTTCTTCTGCTCCAAGTCTCACAATGTTGAAATAAATAGATATGATAAATTGAAAAATATATATGTGTGCACATACACATACATATATACTTTTTAATTACCTTACATCAGACTAATTTTGACCAGGGTTTGTGTTTTTGGTTTTACAAGTGTCTTCTTCAATAGGCAACAACGACAACGACAACAAAACCTACTAACGTTGAAAGCGTTTTCTGTGACATTATGTGTCAGTGATGTGACCGGGGAATGAAAAGGACAATCCCTGGCAGCCTTATTGGCATTTTATAAGTCTTTAGGCTTAATTAATGTTCATCACAATTTATTCGTAGTTTAAGTTCTACCATGGCATTTTCAATGATTGGAAAATTGAGAATACGTTCTTAATTTTTTTGTTCACTTTTTAATTGTTCATTTTCTTTATTTTATTGATATCTGTATGGCGTTTTGTTTTCATTTTAACATTTTTATCTTTAACGCACCTCTGTGTTTATGTGAATGTGTTCTTCTTATATTAGAGAGAAAAATTCTCTTCTTCTTATATATGGCGAGAAGAATTATTTCTCCTTGGTTACACTGTGCCCCCCCAGGAAGGGGATCCCAGACCTCCTGATGTTTAATCCAGGGCTCTTTCTTTTCACACAGTATTCTTTACCTCTGGATAGTTTTTGCCTCCCCTCTCTTTCTTCCCACATCTCCTGCTCCCTGTGTCTCTTTCCCACTGATCACAATATATTCCCCAGCTTTTTTTGATTTATCCAGTTGCAGAGCTTCAGCTATGAAGTCAAACAGCCTGGATTTGGGTCCTGGCTTGGTCGTGTTTGGTTACGTGACCTTGGACAAATTATTCAATCCCTCTGAATCCCAGTGTCCTCACCTGTATTGAGGGTAACAATGGTACCTGCCTCATAGGGTTATGAGGATTGAATTAAATGTGATGATGCCCTAAAATACCTTGCACAGTGATGAGCAGATGGAGTTTAATAAATGTTGGTGGCTATTGTTATTCTGAAGTTATCATCTCTCTATTTCCTTCACAAGTGACAGTATGTTGCCAGTTCTAAAAGTTTGGGAACTTTGAAGGAGAATATGAATGACCTTTATCTTGAGAAAACATTCCATCCTGCCTGTCTTTCAGAGAGGTAGTGAAGATTTATTTCCACTTTTACCTCAGATTAATAAGTGTTATTGGGAAAAGCAACCATTCTGTAATGAATGAAATTACAATCGTACCTTGTTAGGTAAATGGTATTTGCTAAAGAAGAGCCTTTTAATGATTTGAAAGTCGTCACAATCACGTGGTACATGTTAGGCTTTCAAAGCGTGCTGTTCAAATGACTCTCTTCTTTAAATTTTAATGAATATTAGGCTAACCCTTAAACAAATGAGTCATTGTTTCAAAGAAATTATTGTACTGTCATTGTTAAAACTTATTATTGGAAGTTTATAAGAAAGTGTGTCTTTTTTTTTTTAACTAGAAAGAAATACAGAGGTAATTCATTTGGTTTATTTACTCACCCTCAACATTTTTAGGGAGTGGTCTACAAGTGTGTGTGAAATCCCACCGTTTATTACACATCCGTGCTGGTTTATTCAGTCGTACGAAACGCAGATACCATGTGGTATCACTTATTTTTAGAACTAAATAAGCACTGCAACAAAGAGTCATTTTAGTTCACATGTTTAGGGTCACTTGCCACAGTGGACATGACTGAAAGCTGATTAACGTTAGATTATGATTCTTCTGGTGAGATCTTAAAAAGTAGACATAAAAACAAACCAATAAAGAGAATATACTCTTACAGCACATAAAATGCTGAACATTGTGTATTCATTGTACAATTGAAATGAGCTGGCTGTGTGTTCATGGGAGGGGAAAAATGTTCCTAAGAACTTATTTCTTTAATGTTTACCTTCTGTTTATTCTGTTTACCTCTTAGCTTCCTCTCTCATAACATAGTTCAGTTCATCCTCTCTCTTAAGAGAGATATCACGTCCTTTAACCCTAAGAAAGTGTCAGTTTACTTTTATCCATGAATATCTCAATGTTTAGTTACAAGGGAAGTAACCAAAAGTTATTTTCTTTTCATGTTATTAGTGAATGCATATCACACAACCCGTATTTAGATAATCACGTAAATAAATAATCACTTAGATAAATGAGTTGCCTACTTTATCTGATAGTATTTATGGTAACTACTATGTGCCTCTTCTAACTGTTTTATGCCTGATAGCTCCTTCAATTCTTTATATTAGTCCTATGAGGTAGGTACTGTTATGCTCTCCATTTTATAGTTGAAGAATCTGAAACAGAGATCTTAATATCTAGTGTAAATAGCTAAAATCTGAACCCATCTGGGTTGTCTGACCTCACTGTGTACTCTTGACCACTCTGCTATCCTGCCTCTTTATTGTGGAGTTTTAAATGAGTGTGGTTCAGATAGTATCCCTTTAATTGTATTTTACTGTTCATTTTTGTGTCTTCTCTTCTCCAGGTCAACCATAGAGCCCTATGTTGTATTACCAGATGTACAGCAAGCACTTGCTGGTTGTGCTACAAATCTAGAATATTACATTTTATTTTGGGCACTACAATTTAAATAGAAATGTTGACTAAAGAGCTCACAGAGGAAGGGAACCAATATTGTAAAAAGATCTTGGAATCACGGCCTTGATTGACCTTAAAGGGCACTTTTTATTTTAAAGATTTGGGGAAATATGACATGTATTTTTAATATTTGAGGAATTATCATGTTTAAGAGACAGTGGACAGGTTTTGTGTTCCTGCAATGTGCAGGACAACGATCTGTGGTTGAATTCCTGGGGTAAAATTTCAACTCTGCATGAAAGAGAACTTTCTGACTTGAGTCATCTGATAGAACAGGCCCCTTGTGAGGTAATGGCTCCGCCCATTATTAGAAATCTCTAGTCATCTCAATCCCTGTGAACTGAAAGGAGGCTTCAAGGAGAGACATCTCAGAGCAGAGTCAGGTTCAGAGTGCTGATGTGAATTTCTCAAGGTTGGATGGCTAATAGCTGTGCACAACTAGTAGAGAATTTTGGGCCCTCACTTCTTTGGGTTTCTTGGAAGTAGGCAAGGTGGAGTGGACTTAGAGATTGCTGGTCACTATGCTGGATGCTTTACACACACTGTCTCGGTATTCCACACAGCAAGAGCTAAGTAACCATCCTTCAAGAATGCTGTTGGAGAGATCTCTGCATGGTGTGTGTATGTGGGAGGGGGTGGTGGGGAGATGGTAGAGGCTGAAACTTCCTTGCAAGCACGAAGACTATGTCTTCTTCACTGCTGAATCCCCAAGGCTAACACGGGGCCTAGGACAGAGAGGAAAGACAATAAATATTTGTTGAATGAATGAAGGAATGTGTCTTGTTGAATGAAGGAATGAATGCTATTTGTAAACTCTAGTTTTTCTTTGGGAGAAAAGTGTCATTTGAAGTTTTAGCTTAGAGAACACAGTTTCCTAATTTTCCCCCCATGATGTTGGATTATAATATACCCGTGAATATTTATATCCTTGTTGAAATCTTTATATCATGACTCAGTTTTTTTTTTTTTGAGGAAGATTAGCCCTGAACTAACTACTGCCAATCCTCCTCTTTTTGCTGAGGAAGACTGGCCCTGAGCTAACATCCGTGGCCATCTTCCTCTACTTTACATGTGGGATGCCTACCACAGCATGGCTTTTGCCAAGCGGTGCCATGTCCGCACCTGGGATCTGAACCGGCAACCCCGGGCTGCTGGGAAGCGGAACATGTGCACTTAACTGCTGCGCCACCGGGCTGGCCCCCTCAGATAGTTTTTATACCAACAATAAGCCTTACAAATATGATTCTTGCCTAGGGTTAATCATTGCAGTGGTCCCACGTAATTATTAGATACTTGATACTGACAAATCTCATATTTTTTATTTATATGTTGGTTAAAATATTTTATAGCACTCTAAAATGATACCACATTAATGAAGTTTGAGTGGTTGTTTTGCCTTTTAAAATTGATTTGTATGTAGATTAGATGTTTTTATATGAAAACTGATAACTTATAAGTTAAGTTTGAAATTTGTATTCTTTTTTTCTATAACTTAGACATCAGGCTTTTAGAAATGAAATAGCTTTTCATTGTTTTTGTGGGTATATCATTTTTTTTTCTTTTCATGTACGGATATAGCATCTTTTCCAAGAATATAACCAAGAGAAATACTTCTTAAAGTTATTTTGGGCTTCCTCAGAGCAAAGTCCTGGGAGATAAGAAGCCATTGGTCCTTGTGCAGCTAGACTGAAATCTTGGAGTGGA
Organism: Equus quagga; assembly: GCF_021613505.1. Classification (NCBI taxonomy): domain Eukaryota; kingdom Metazoa; phylum Chordata; class Mammalia; order Perissodactyla; family Equidae; genus Equus; species Equus quagga. The sequence goes on from NC_060272.1 coordinate 54,323,191, forward strand.
AATAAGCTGTAGGTGAAGAGCTGTGCCTTTGCCTCCACCTTCGCTTGCACTCTTCCATGAACCTTTCCAATAGATTTCCTCAAGTCTCACCTTCACTAGTGACCTTCCCATAAGTCTTTCAAAGGGACTTTCTAAAGTAAGTCAAGAACCAGTGAGCATGTCCTTGAGTATTCTGGCAACTCTGGAGCTCTGGGAACCTGGGGCTTGCTTGCATAATCAGACCATGGGAGGAACAGCGCATAGATAGTTTCATCAAAGGATCTGTCATGGTGTGAATATTCACTATCGGTAGATTGGGAGTGACAGCTCATCATCTCAGAACCGTGTCCCTGGAGATCCAAGCAGGGTACCATGTTAAGTTGCTCTGCTTGGCATTAGCACTTTCCCCTTGCCCTGTCCTGGCGTTGCTGAAGATCCACGACTCGGCGAGAACATGGCACTTCTGGTCAGTGACCTGCAACCTGCTGCTTCCAGTACTTTTTCTACCCGCCTAGGCTGTTGCACAGCAGCCCAGTCTCCACCTCATGCCCTACTTCCAGAACCTTCCCTGAGACAGTCATTCATTTATTCATTTAACAAATATTTATTGAGAGCTTGCTATATGTATCAGACGTTGTGCTAGATTCTGGATATACAGTCATGAATAAGAAGAATTGAGTACCACATTTTAAAAATGTATTAAAGCTTCCAGGAATAGATCTCTGTTTTTACAATATGTGGCCTTGGAATAGTATTCTTGAGATACAGAAAACAAGGAACTGCCTCCCTGCTGGGACTGGAGACTGTGCCATCACAGGGGCCCATTACAGGTTATAGGAAAGAGAAGGGATTACACACCGTCTTACAGCTTAAGGCCCAGACCAGTCTTCCTCTATTTGGTATGTGGGATGCCACCACAGCATGGCCTCATGTATGGTGTGTAGGTCCGTGCCCTGGATCCAGACTTGTGAATCCTGGGCTGCCAAAGTGGAGTGGGCAAACTTAAGCACTACGTCACTGGGCCAACCCCAACCTATCTGTTGTTTCTAAAAAAATATTAAAATAATTTTGTTTGTCTTAAATGTTAAAATATGAAAACAGTACTAAGGAAAGCCTATTCTTCTACAAGATGTAAAGTTTTAAGGTGTTTGTAGTATTTATTTTTACAACCTCTTCAGTTTATTTTATAACCCACAAGAAAGAGTAATGAGCAAATAGCAGGTACTTTTTATCTTACATCTCACATTATTATCTCATTAAACCCATGAAGTAGTTATTCCTTCCCTTCAAATGAAGAGATGAGTTTCAGAGAACTTAATTTTGTAAATTTATATAGCTAACAAGTAGCATAGTTAATATTTAAGGCTTGTGCTCTTTCCATGAGAATGAATAGCATATTGGAATTTTCAAATCCCTATAATTATGAGTACAATAACAGTAACTGTCATTTTAAATAGGATTTACTTTAATGTTGCCATTCCTGGTGAATATTCATTACCTTACAAGTGAGAAGAAAGTTTATGTAGAACAGTGTACCAGCCAGCGATGATTAGAGTACTTGTTGTCGCACAATGTCAGTTCTTGTGGTGGTCATTAAGCTAATTATCTTTATTGGAAGAGAGAGGATTAGCAATTTGGAATGCCCTCTGCATTGTGACAAGTCTCAGGTAAGAATTTAATTTCTGACAGTGGTTTAAAAGAGATTTTCATCTGCCTTCAACATGTCTGTGGTCTCTGGACCCAGTTTAAACTTGGCCAAGACCAAATCTCAATGCATGAAGGCAAAGGTAGGTTTGTACTTACGGGAGACAAATTGCGATATCTAGTCAACAATAGACAAATGAAGCCCGAAGCACGATTTTCCTGTTGACAACAGGTAGGTTGAGTGCCATCCAGTTGGAGGTTTTCTTGTTTTGTTGGTTGTCACAGAAAGAGACTTGCTGGTAGCCAATCTGAAGGCTTTTGGACAGTCCTGGCACTCGGTTTGTGTCAGCTGATCAGGGTTTATGAAGGGTTGGATAGCTGTCTTAGGATGCTTTCAGAAGCTTATGGTAAGCTGCCCCCACTGGTATGACACTCAAGGCAGAAATTGGTCTTTAAGTCTTGGAGAAAAACATTAGTATCGAGAAACTATTAAATAGAGTTGACCTCTTAGAGTAGAAGGCATGGCTATATGTAACCTGGCCCTTGACATCAGAACTTAATTAGGCCCCTTCCAGCAAGGTTGAGTGATCCAGACACTGGGTGTGGCCTAGTGACACCATCTGTCCGGATCAGCTGATAGGATTTCTCGTCTCTGCAAATGGGATGCTTTGACCCACTTTACTAATGCTTTGTAATAATCTAGCAGCACAACACTGTTTCGTATGAGCATCTCATGGTAGGTCTCTACTGGGGTAGTAACTGGTATCACGTAGGCCTGCCACTGATATTTCAAGTGAGAAGAATTGTAGTATTCTATGTGTTGTCTGTCTGTCTGGTCTATATGTCTATATGTCTGTATGTTCTATATGTGTCGTGTTAATAAGGGTTGAGTATTTGCCCTCTCTGGTTTCTGCACAAACCTTAGCCATTTTCTTTTTCAGAGTTCCATCAATAAAGGAGTCTAACAATCATTAATTAATTTTTCACAGTTGCTCAACAATATTATTAGAGCTGCCTTTTATGTTAGGCTTATAATGTGAGAAAAGCTGTCAGGACAAAGCAGCTAAAACTTTTCTCTTGGGGACCTTTTGTAAGAATCCAGGGTTTTTTCTGTGTGTGTACAGGTGAAGTGTTGTTCGTGTGATGATGTTTTAGATTGTATCTCTTTTCAGCATAAGTTGAAGCATGCGCACCGGGAAGGACTGACATGACTATCCTCCCAATGACTGTTGAAAAACTTCTAAAAGATTTTAACCTGAGGTTTAACACAATATGATCAAGATACACACTTGACAGGATAGATTGTAAAGAAAGATTTTTCAAGTCTTTAGATTCATCAATGCCTTCACTGCCCACGTCATCCAGAATTAGCGGGGGTAGTGAAATGTACTGTTCACAAGTGAAAAGACATATGTACAAGGATATTTATTACACATTGTAAGTTCAAAAGATTGGAAACGATCCAAATGTGCAGTTAGAGACTGGTAGAAATGAGTTATGAAATATATCGCACAGTAGAATGTTATGCAACCATGAAAAAAATGAATCAGCTCTACATGTAACAGTACGCACTGAACTCCAAATTTTATTCAGTGGGAAAAGCCAGATCTGGAAGGGTATGCATGTATGTAAAATGTCACTCTGTGTGTGTGTGTGTGTGTATGTGTGGGCACGCAAGCATTTAAAACTCAAAAGACCATATATTTGTTGTATGTGCAGAGAATATCTCTGGAGAGATACGCAGAAGTTGACAAATATTTATTTGCCTTCAGGAAGGGAACTCAGTAGCTGCGGGTAGGCTTAGGAGGGAAATATACTTTTCGTTCTAAATATATTTTGAATTTTTTCTCACAAATGTGTATTACCTATTCAGAAACTTTTAAAGTGCTACATAGGAGCCCCTTCTGGCAGCTTCCTATCAGATGCATTTGACAAGAGTGATGGATTTCCAGGAAGCCCGACTTGGACACTGCTACAGTGTCCAAGGAAACCATGATGAGGGTACACATCAGACTGTCTGCAATGGGAGGGAAGGAGGGGTCGGTGAGAGATCTTGTGGGAAAGAACAGAGAGCTGTGACTAAAGGGAAGGGAGAAGGGAAAGGAGGAAACCAACATTGAGTTGTTGAATTTGGGAGGATTGATATATAAATGATGCCTTTAATTAAGGGTAGAAAATGAGAATAAAAGGTTTGTGGGAGTGAAGACATTGTGAATTGGACATTGTGAATTTGAAATGATGGTAAGATATCCTGGTGATGTCTTGCAGACAACTGAGAGAGATGCTTTAAAAACTACTAAAATGGCTTAAAGTACTTTTTTGGTATCATTTTCGTGGCTCTTTTCAAGTTTCCAGCATATTCAGATATCTTCTCTGTTCCTTAAATGTGATTATGGTGTAATGGAAAATTTAGGTTTTAGAAATATTTTAGTTTTGTGGTGACTGGTACAAACAGGATAATTATTTTGTTTTGAAATTTCCCATTACATACCTACCCTGTACAAAGCAATTTATGGTCACAACCCAAAAGAGCTTGTGCCAAGGGAATGAGGCTAATGCATTGTTCCCATCTCTGGTACAGTCTGAAAATATTAAATGAATGGTACAACTTTTAATGTGTCCATTAACTAATATTCACCGCTAATTTACAGTGGAAGTGTGTGTGACAGCCTGCATAAATAATTCCTGAAATCACTGTGATCCTTGTTATTACAATTAATGCTAAAAAAACCCTCCCAGTTTCCCATGTACAGAGGAATACTTCAAATACAATGCTATATGTATATGATTATATATCTTTTCAATATTTTGTTCTCTGAAGGTGCCTGGTTTGCAGAGACCTACATTAGTAAATGAATCATTATTAATTATTTTACCAGCACCTTTGTGTCACCTCTCTTGCTCCTCTTTAAAGAATGCACACAAATGTACAGGATTGAGATATAACTGTGCAGTTGCCCTGATTATTTTTAAGGGGAGAAAAAGTGAGCAGCATGTGCAGCCTTTTCTGCTGTTTCTTCTCTCTTTCTCTCTATTATGTGTATATATATATATACACACAATATATAATTTATATATAATATAATTTATGTATAAAACATAATTTAGCACACACAGGTCCTAGCCTGTTATAGTTACTCCGTAAATGGTAACTATTCCAAAATAAGCTCAGAAGCTTATTTTCATTCCAAACATGAAAGCTGGAGTCATCTAAACTGCTCCTTCATTGTCACTCCTCACAGCCAGTTAGTCACCAAGTCCCATTAATTCTGCCTCTGAAAAAGCTATTAAATCCTTTTTATCCCTCTTGTCTGCTCAGATCTTCATGGGATGCTCCTGTACACAGCAGCCCCACTGCCACCCTGAGCTCATGTCCTGTCATTCTCTTCCCGCAGTTTGAGTCTCCTACCATGTCTCCCGACCACCGAGCTGACCCTCGACGTTGCCACCAGAATTATCTTTCTAAAACAAATTATTCGTGTCTCTTCCCTGCTTAAAGCCCTGTAGTAGTGCTCTGTCACTTTTAGGATCAAATCCGTACTCCTTAGCATGGCCAAAAGGGTTTTCATAATTACCTCTCTTTCTTCTCTTTTTTCCTTCAACCTGTGATTGTCATATCACACTACTTAGAACATCTAGTCTCTAGGTTGTGTTTTGTAGTGTAGGGGTTATCATGCTAGCCTTACAATACCCAGTCCTTACCTTGACCTTTCTCCATCTCTGTGTTTGTTTGACCGTAGGTTTGCAATATCCCTTCCTTCCTTTCCCCACCCTCCAGCTCCCTCCACATAGAAATACACTGGAAGTCTTATTTGCCCTTCATCTTTCCTTGTTTGGGTATCATCTTCTCTCACAAAGCTTTCTCTGATCTTTCGGTCTTGGTTAGCTGCCATTTCACTGTATTCTTGTTGCACCCTGGGTGCTGAGATCATAGATAAGGATTTAGGGCTGGTCCAGTGGTGTAGTAGTTAAGTTTGGCATGCTCTGGTTCAGCAGCCGAGGTTCTCGGGTTCAGATCCGTGGCATGGACCTACACCACCCATCAGCCATCAGCCAGGAAGTTTGGTGATGGATGTTAGCTCAGGGTGAATCTTCCTCAGCAAAATAAATAAATAAATAAATAAATAAATAAATAAATAAAAATTTAGATCTTAAAGGATTTTTTAAGCTGAGCTAAGTGGTTTGTAAGATGATGAAAGGGACCTATTATTCTGAAATCAGGTTTGCAGTCATGTACCACATAATGACGTTTAAGTCAAGGACAGACTGCATATATGACTGTGGTCCCATGAGATTACTACCATATAGCCCAGGTGTGCAGTAGGCTATACCATCTAGGTTTGTGTAAGTACACTGTATGATGTTTGCACAGTGACAAAATTGCATAATAATGCATTTCTCAGAATGTATCCCCATCATTAAGCAATGCATGACTGTACTTATCTACGTTCCCCATTGTACCATGAGCTCCTTGAGTGAAAGGGCTAGGTATTTCATCTCTCTGTCCCCAGGGCTGCAACATCGCTTGACATAAAATAGGCACTCTACATTTTATAGTGAATGAATGAATGATTTGATGGATGGTTCAAATAGAGAGTGCAGGTTTTAAACTATCACAATAGGTAGGCTTCAGCATTTCCTCAAAATATTATAGCTTATCCAACCCGTCATCTTTACCCATCACTTAAGACATGAGTATACTCTGTGCTGGGAGTGTGTTTGGCTTTTAGAATACAGTTGTGAAACAGACATGAAGTGGGCATAGTCAGAAAATAATCAATTGTTAAAACATAAGTGGAGGAAAGTGCTTCAAAGGAAGCATGTTATGGTGGAGAATGAAAGTGGAGACCTTCTTAGATAAGGTTATCAGGGGGGAAAGTTAGTAAACTCTGTTTTTCAAACACTTGGGTGTTGGACTCAAGGGGAGCTCGCAAACTGCATAGAATTACGCTGCTGAATTGTGTGGCTTGCTTTGTAGTTTTGAATTCTTTTATTTACCTTTTGTAGTTGTGAAGTGTGTTTGTTTGGAAGTCTAAATATTAATTGGTTTTGGTCTGATCAGTTTTTAGATTTTTTTAAAACCAGTTTTGGTGAACCACATATATTTGTAGTAATAAGATACAGTTATAGCTGTTATTTGGTGGTCCAGTGGCTAAGATTCGGTGCTCTCATTGCTGTGGCCTGGGTTCGTTTCTCTACTGGGGAACCACACCACTCATCTGTAGGTTGTCATACTGTGGCTTCTGTGTGTTGCTGTGATGCTGAAAGCTATGCCACTGGTATTTCAAATACCAGCAGGGTCACCCATGGTGGACAGGTTTCAGTGGAGCTTCCAGACTAAGACAGACTAAGAAGAAGGACTTGGCCACCTGGCCACCCACTTCTGAAAAAATTGGCCATGAAAACCCTGTGAACAGCAGTAGGGCATTGTCTGGTAGAGTGTGGGAAGGTGAGAGGATGGTACAGAAAGACCGGGCAGGGTTCCACTCTGCTGTACACAGGGTCGCCAGGGGTTGGAGTCGACTCGATGGCACTGAAAACAAAATTGCTATTATTGTATAGCTAAATGAAGTTATAGCTTAATTATTTTGAAAGTTTTTACAGGAAAACTTATCTTGTTATTGCTAATCTGAAACTTTATCTTAGCCCTTTTATTTTCTATTGACATAATTGTTTTGGTAACAGTTGATGTCTTAGAGCCACAAATATCAAATTCAGCACAATACGTGTGCTTTCACTAGGATTCTGTGGTCCACATAAAGGCAACTGAGGAAAGACCTCACTTGTCTGGTTTAATAGGCAACAGAAGCTGTGATTTGAAGTCAGAAGGCCTGACTGTGCACTCTGGCTCTCCTGCTTACTGAGTTTGCCATTTTAAGCAAGATGAATTTCTTTTTACCTATCGTGCAGGCCAGTTATACGGAAGACTAAATAAGAAAATTATGTGACCTTATTGACAGCAAAGCACTTTGAAAATGTAAGATGCTGCGGGAGTAATCATTCTGTGTACTTATCAACATTAGAACCTCTTCAGTGTCCTACTTTTAATGAATTTAATTATAAATTACTTTGACGAAAAGTTTGCATCCATGGATATTAATTGAAATTATGAATATAATAAGAAAGTGGATTACAGGTGTCATTGATATACCAGTTCGTTATTACAATATCAAAAATTATAATTGTGTTGTAGTTATTTTGTAGGTGTAGTAGGCTGAATAATGAACCCCAAAGATGTTTACATGTGGATCCTTATGTGATTATAATCACGTAATCAGAGTGAAGCAGAAGACAAGAGGAATCAGAGTCAGAGAAGACGTGGCTATGGAAGCAGAAGGTTGGAATGTGCAAGGAAGGGGCCATGCGCCAAGGGATGCAGGCAGCGTCTATAAGCTGAAAAGGCCAAGAAATAGATTCTCCCTTACAGCCTCCAGAAGGAATGCAGCCCTCTGAACAACTTGATTTTAAACTTCTGACCACCACAATTGTAAGAGAATAATTTGTTACAGCATCAACAGGAAACCAATACAATAGGGATTGACTCAACATTAATAACTATAGGTTGTTTGAATTGGAAGAGACTTTTACTACTGACTTGGATCCAAACTTTATTAGTCTTTAAAGAAACAGTGGTTTATTATAAATGATGTAATGGGATACCACAAAGTAACACTTAAAGCCTTTCTTGGTAGGCTCCCTGAGGCCTCAGAGGGGCTGGCTTTACCCTCTGTGGTTTCACTGTATCCTTCTACCTTTGGCTCCCTGGTGAACCAGAGGCTTCTGGGAAGTGACAATTAAGACCGTTACTCACAAACAAAGCCTTAAAGACAAGGTAGTCCGAGAAAGATGTTAAACAGGCTACTTTCTTGTACAGTTTTTGTATAGGTTCTAAGATATATAAATTATATAATGTTGAGTTCAGTCGCTCATTTGATAAGTGTTTGGATTCTGCCACCTTACATGCCTCTATTGTGTTAATATTTCATTAAATGCTTTTCAATAGAATTTTGATTTGAGTATTTTTGGATTTTTAGATTTAAATAAAGGAAAAATTTGCTTTTCAGAATGTGAGATCCTGTGGAAATAGTGTGTATGTAGTAAGAATATTGGTACTGAGAGCATTGAAATCTGTGGTTCCTTTTTTCATGGAAACAGGTATCGGAATTTATATTCTATTTATATTTGACACTCTAAGTCAATAAAAAAAATCCAATGTTAGGTTATAGAGAGAAATCAAATTCACATGGAAAATGACATTGTTATGAAGCCCTGATTCCTTAATTAGGAAGTACATTTTGTGGCCTACCGCCCTAATGTTAAGCAGTCATTGGAGCTCAAGAATTATGGAAGTAAGACAAGATTAAGATTGCATAAGATTTGCATAGCTCTCTTCTGTTCAGTCCGTCTCACCCCATCTCAACCAATGATCAGAAGTTTTATTTCATTAACTTCTGTGGACATTTTAGGTCACTTGAGCAAGGGAACCACATTACTCATCTAATTTGAGTTTGATATGGGAGAAGGAGGTAGACGGTCAGAGACTTGGATCCTAGTGGGTGTGGTCTGCAAGCTGAGTTCAAGGCTAAGGGTTGCATAGGGTCCGTATGCATAAAAGCAGACAAGATGCCCAGGTGCCTCACCTTAGTTCCTTGAAGAGCTTTGCTTGGGATTCCCAAATGCTTGGGTATATCTTTTTTTAATTGTGAAAAATGTCAAATACACACAAGCTCAGGATAAGTGTGATCAACCCCCACATCCCCGTTGCCCACTTCCTGTATTATCTAGATGTTACCACACTTGCTTCATCTCTTCTTTTTCCTATTTTATCTGAAGTATTTTAAAGCAGATCTTTCCCATCATTGTACTTGACCCCTCATTCTTTAGTAGACACACCTAAAAATATGGTTGCCACATTTTAACTCTGCCTCTTTTCCATCTTTCTTCTCAAACACAGCCTGGGTATTCCGAAACTGTGAAAGAAAAAGATTTACTGAGTTGACCATAGTTACTCAATTCAGTATTTTATAGTGAAGGAATAATCTTTTCTTTTTTTTTTTACTTGCTGTAACAGTGCTGTTACTTTTTTGTTGACTTCTTATATAAGAAGTCTGTTAACTAATTGTAGACAACTCATTTAGCTTCTATATTTATTTTTTCTTTTCAATAAGTTATAATAAAATTAACCCCATACCTAACTGACAGAGATGATTGAAGAATCAAGGAGGTACTGCCTTTTGCCATAAGTCTGTAGTCAAGTATTCCTGTAGATAAAGAGACAGACAGACATACTCTTGGCAAAAAATGTTCTGCTCTCATCCAGAGGCCTTTTCTCTTTCTATAATTAGTAGATTTCTCATAGTAATTGTTTTATATATTTACAAAAAATTTCATTAGAATTTATTTTTTCATTGCTTACACTTTTTTGTAGAATCTTGGCACAAGTGAGTAATATTTTGTATAAATATTCATTAAAAAAAGCATAATTCTATGCTACAGAATTCTCAATTATTTATGTCAATGTTTAGGTAATTTCTTGATTTGCAGTTTGATTTTTGAAATAGCTATTATGTCCAGACAATAGATAACTTCTCCTTAGATAGGAAAATAAGCAGCATTGGGGCAGACTTCCTCGTGTCCATGACTAATGCATCCCTCTTTATTTTGAGACACTATATGGATGTTTGATACTTTCTGGTGTACATGACAGGAATGCCCACTAAGACCAGTAAGTTGTTATTCAGCTAAAATGACTCATCAGTTAGAAGGATGATCAGTCAGCCAAAACCAAAAACGTGGAATGACTTTCAAAGATCCTCTTAGACTCTCAGTAAAGAGTGTGTATGTGTGTTTGTGTATGCATGTAAACATAATTCTAAACAGACATCTGAAAGATTTTTAGATCATTCTGAAAAGTCATAGGGAAGACCTTAGTTCAGCTTCCAAACAGTGTGATTTAGGATCCTATTTACATAGTGTACTGCCTATCTAGCAGAATTTCTTTTATGAGTGCCAGCTGTAGACTAATAATGAGGTTCTTGCATGTGTGTCAGTCGCCTTTTCACCTCAGTCTTATCATTAGTCCATTACATCTTTATAAGTTATTTCACATCATTTGAGATGTTGTGAAATTTGTGTTCTGGAATTTCATGGAACTACTCTCTTCCTTCTTGAGCACTTAAGCAGATCCCACAGTGTTCAGAGCTATAAAATGAATGTTTATGGTATTGCATCACTATGATAAGGTCTCTTCCTAATCTAAAATTTTATTATTTTATTGGTTTAAATTTAACTATCTGTTGAAAATACCTGTGGCACTTTCTCTGGTCATGGTGCCAAAAATACATTTGTTGTGACATTGTCCTTTTCTTAGTCTTTCGTTAAAATTCAAGCACCCTTGAGAGAAAATATGCATCTTTTATTGTGTTTATCATCTATTAACACCTCAGGAAAGTTACTTTTTAGGTCAGTAATTGTCATCTTGGAAAACAGATGGGCTTGAGTCAACTAGATAATAAAATAGGGAAGTATTGACCCCAGAAGGCAAAGGAGTCAGAGCCTACAGAGGACTTGTAAACTCAGATGCCTCCAGGGGCCGCTGGGTAATATAAGCGTATGAGGTGGCCAGCTGAAGAAGATAGGTTTAAGCTGCTTGTACTGTGAGTGAGCAAAGTGCCTGTCTGATATGATGGATTTTAACTTGCTGTTGTTTTCCAACACAGGACTTCAGGGTCCAAATGGAATGGCCAAACACAACCATCAGAGGTCATCATCCTGTGACCTCTGTCCTATCACATGGGGTGCTGTAGGTTCTAGGCTTTTTCAGATTAGTCCCACAGAAAGGAATACTCTTTGGGGCAGATGACAACACTAGAAGTTCGGGAGCAGAGGGGTGCTGAAAAGGAAGATAGGGAGCCATAAACATTAAGAATACTTTCTTTGCATTATTTAGACCAGACTCTGCCTTGACGAATGGCAAAGTTGGATGCGTTCACTACCCTTCATGGTTGATAAACAGGGGTGTGTGTCAGAACCCCCTGTCTAGCTTTGTCAAACTACAGATTATATCTCAAATTATCCAGCCCTCCCCTCAAAACAAGATTTTGATTCGCCAATTCTAGTTTGGAGCTTGGTCAGGTATATTTTGAGAAAAGTCTTGGCTTGATTCAGGTGCACACACATAGTTGAGGACCTGTGCTCTGGAATGTCGACGTCCCAGTTCGCTCTTTGAGATATGGGAGTATCTCTGTCTCAAAATAGTCACTTAAGATGTATGACTACATTGCAGTTTGGCACATTTAAGTTGTCAAAGTGAATTGTTTCGTTCCATAAAAGAAGAATGAAGAAAAAGCAGCATACATAATTTAAGAGTTGGATATAGATTTTATGAGGAAAGATGGAAGAGGTATGTTAAGACTGAGCAGTTGGCAAATTCAGGTATAGCAAACCTAGTGTTTAAGAGACATATAATTATACCTGATTCAGCTTTAACAAAAGTCAAATTATATCCCCTAAAATATATGTAAAATATATAAAATAAATATAGACAATAAAAATTGTTATAGTCAGGGCAGTTGAGGATTAATCACTAAAAGATACAACAATAAGTACTGTAATAGGGCAGATGTGATCAGGTTGTTGTAAAGAATTTTAGATTAGAAATAACAATCTCCTAACAGAAAATGTTGTGGGAAATTTAAAATTACTAGAGAAGGTTGCAGAGTTTCCTTCATTGCAGAATGAAAAATCTGAGTTAAGATCCAGCCCAGTGGCGTAGTGGTTAAGTGCACATGCTACGCTTTGGCGGCCTGGGGTTCACCGGTTCGGATCCCAGGTGCGGACATGGCACTGCTTGGTAAGCTATCATGTGGTAGGCGTCCCACATAGAAAGTAGAGGAAGATGGGCACAGATGTTAGCTCAGGGCCAGTCTTCCTCAGCAAAAAGAGGAGGATTGGCAGCAGATGTTAGCTCAGGGCTAATCTTCCTCAAAAAAAAACAAAAACTGAGTTAAAATGAGGAACTCTCTATCTTGAGTAGTTTAGGCACAATCGCTACTAGAGATGGCATGCTGAACTCTTTCCATGTTGTAAGGGGATCTGATGCTCTTGACTTGGGTAAGCCTCTTGCCATCTTATATTCCTGCTTTGGTTCGGGTTAGATGCAGTGCAGTTAAGGGAAGACAATCTTTCGCTAATTTGTTGATATTTTCCTAATATCTTCTAAGGAGTAGGTCATTATCAGTATTCCTATTTGAGTGGTTTGCTAGTCAGTGACTATTTTGTTAGCAAAATGCCTCCATTTCTGACTGAAGCTCATGTTACTTTTGTCTTTGGACCACACTTACACAAGAAATGTATACATTGTAGAAGAAAGCTGTAAATACATGCATAATTTCTGTCAACACTAAGAAGAATTGGGATGCTAATATTGACTGAGCTCTGGCTTCGTAACAGACACTGGACTCAGTGCTTTACTGGGATTGTCTCTCTAATCCACAGACACTCCGCAGAGCTGTGAGTTCCTGCTCTGCCCTCACTTAGCAGCTGCGAGACTGAGGCTGAGAGAACCAAGGAAATATTCACAGCCACACATGTAAGAAAGGATGCTCTTAGTTTTCCATCTAAGTCAGTCCGACTCCAGAGTTTAGGCACTGAATCACTCTGCTGTTACATTAGTGGTTTCCAGTCAGGAATTCACAGATTAGCAATTGCCTGTGATTCACTTCCCTGCAGAAACTTCTCTCATTTTTTAAGTTCTAACACTGTTGTGCGGAACAATGAAATATTTTTAGAACACCGGTTCTCAAACTTGGCTGCACTTTGGAATCACCTGGGAGTTAAACTGGTGGGCGGGTCCCACCCTCATGTGTTCTGAGTTGACTGGTGTGGCGTGTGTGGTCTGGACCCTGGGATTTTGAAAAATCTCCCAGGTGATTCTAATGTGCAGCAAAGTTTGCGAACTCCTGCTTTGGAACAATGCAAAGTTTTAAATTCTAAATTCTCATCCTTCTGTTAGTAAAAAATGGTAATATTTTTACTAACAGAAGTACTATATGTTTACTTTAGAAACTACAGACAAACCAAAAAAAAAAATTACAATTAAAATTATCTATAATCTCTCCACTCAACGATAACCAGCGTGGTATTGGCTGTGTATCTTTTTCTCCTGTGCATGTTTATGTATTTAAAGTCTTAACTATAATATTATTCTTCTATAGAATTTTATGTATTTGACACCAGTTTGTCTTGTATCTGTCTTATGTATTTACGTGCTTTACCAGACTGAGAAGGTCTTGATTCTTATACACACCTGGTAGTGTTGCTGGATTAACCCTTCTAGGCCAGTAACTCTCAAAGTGGAGCAGTGTCTGTATTAGTGGAGAGTTTTTATGTTATTTGAGGTTGCATTTAGGATCTAACTGATTTGGGTGTCTCTCCTTTGTACTCTGACTTGTGCAGCACTTTTTCAGACAAGCAAACCTTGGTTTCCTTTGTCTCCCTTCTAGACCAATAAGGCAAAGCCCGTATGGCTTGTATCCCTGGGCTCTGGCATGCGGTCCACGCTCAGTAAATGCTGGGGTGGATGAACAGGCAGGTGTGTTCCGAGATCTGAGGTGGGAGTGGTGGTTATAGTTTGAAAAAACTAATTATGGAAGTAAGTTGAGGTGAGAAAAATTATTTGGGAATGTTGGGCAAGTGGGAAGAGAAGATAAGAGTGGGGTTGAGATGAGGACAGGGGCTGGGGACTAGGGCACACTTTAGGATAGATAAGCTGCAGATCCTTCAAGAAATGTAAAAAGCCCTCTAGTTCCAGAACCGTCTTGGCCTTGGCCCCTAACAGGCTCATACAGTCTTCCCGGGAATAGCATTCCCCACCCGTCTCCTCTCTCTTCCGTCTCCCCATCCTACTCACTTGTCATAATAAAAAGGCTGAGTCAGATATACTTTCAGAGTAAGAACCAAATAGTTGTTGAAATTTGCTGCTCCCCAAATATTCTTCTGATAAAGATTTGGGTAAGAAATCACTGTAGTGTGGTGGGGTTCAGTTAGGGTACAACCAGAGCCTGTCAGTTAACACCTGTCATTTGCTTTCCTACAAAGTTTCGTCCTGAGGAAGAATTTAAATAAAAGTTGGAGAGGGGATTCAGAGAACTGAAGCCCTGATGAGGGATTACCCTAGAGGAGAGTAATTTGGGAGACATGACAGATTTGCTGGGCTAGCCAACCTTCTCTTCAGTTAGGCCCACACAACTCTGGGCTGCTCACTGAGGTATTTTTGGTACTGTAGCCGTAAAGCTAGACATCTCTGCATGGCATGATTTATGAAGGATTTTCTTTTTCATACTAACTTCTTATAATGTAACTTTATCATCAGTAGATTTCTTAATTACCCTTCATCACAGGGCCGGTAAATCAAAATTATTTATTATTTCTCTTTGGTTCTTAAAAACTTAACTTTTATTTTAAGAATGTGATATGATCTTTACTTGCTTATGATTATCCATTTTAAACAAATGTTCATTAAAATTGCAAATGTGTGCATTTTACTTCATCAGCATATAAGGTGCATACATTATTTATATTGTTGAAATCCTTTAGAACTGAGGCATTTATGTAGTTCCAAAAACTACAAGAAAAATGAGAAGCTGTTTCTTTATCTTTCTTTCTCCTATTTTTGTTGAATTCACGATGACTTTTTAAAAATATAGTGGCATTAAAGATAGTTAAAACCATCAGACATCCTGCTTTACTTAGAATAAAACAAAAAACAAAATTAATAAAATAGCAAGCCTGATTTGCTTATCTGAATAATGCTCATCTCACTATAAGATCATAAAGAGAGGGAATCCTTAGAGTTACGTCACATAGTATAGCAAAAAAATAGATAAGAGAAGTACTAGAGACTATATTTATTTCAATAAATATCAGATTTATTCAGTGCAGTGAAACTGAGATTTCTGAAGTGCTGTGCCAGCCGTTGGAGCCAGGAGTGTATTATGATTTAATGGTGTCTCTCTGCTGCATTTGATGAGCTGTCCTAGGAAAACATTTTGAAGCAATAAAGCATCCATTTGGCTCCTAAGTAACGAGGGAGGCATTGCTCTTTGCATTAACTATTTATTCAGGAAGAAAAGTGACCAACTGCTAATAAGCTTTATCCAAAGAGAGTAGTGGAAAACAGAAGAAAATGCAAAAGTGAGGTTCTGTTCAATTTCATAGGCAATTAACAAATCCCCAAAGCTGAGTGGTTGGTGCTCCTCCTCCACGTGACTTCTGGCCAGCTGTATTTAAGCGCGAGTGCCTGTCAGATGTATTAAAGGCCTCTTGGGTTAAGGAAGGAGCGTGTAGCCTAAACTAATGACAGATGAGAGGAGGCAGTGACTGGTGAGTAACTAAGATTGAGCTGATCTCTATAGTTTTGAACAATGGACTTATTTTCCAAGGTGAAAAGTAGTGATAGAGCCTTGCTAGTTTACTCCTTTTGGGAAGGGTGTCTTTTTTTTTTTTTTTAAATGATTATTGCTTTTTCATGACTTGAAAAATCTCTATAATGCAATATGTAGATTATCACTTGATCAAATCGCTTTTAACCTGAGGAAATGTCTTATTTGCTTTGTAAATAAATATGTAATTTATTATTTAGAAATAGTTTCTAGGTTGGCATGTTGCATTTTGCTCAGAATCTTCACACATAAACAGGGGCTTCTTTCAAGTCATTTCAGAGTCTCACTGAAGCACTTTTGGTGCTGTAACGGCATGAAATTTTTATTCCCCTTGCTTTAAGAGTCTTAATATAGCTAATTTGCATTCTTTAGTGTTATGAAAAAGGTGAAAGTCACAATTATTTTCTTCCCTTAAAGCCGACTAAAGGACCCCCCTTATGCTAATGCTCCTTCCTTGCTCTCACTAAAAAGTAGTACAGTGGAGTTCTACACAATGAGGAAAAAATCCTTCATATAAATCATATTAAGATAGGCAATGGAAATGATATATAATCCCAACATTATTTGATAACAGAATATTCTTCATACCATCGTAAACCAATTATGAAATCATGTAATATTTCGTTCTTTTGATTTTCAATTTAAAACAAGTCTATGTTGAAAACTACGTATTAATTCTAACCTTACTGTGAATTATTTTAAAGTAAATTTGAAATCAACTTTCAAGATATATTCCTTGAAATAAGAACACGTTGTTTATTGGGTTCATGGCCTTTGGTAAAGGACTAAAAGGCCTGAAAAATGAGGAGCAATGAGATCAAAGACAAGAAAAGGCTCTTTAGAATTTTTGTTTCCTAGACCACGTTGCATCATACTCGGAGAACTAAAGTCATTTATGTTACAGAGAATCTTACTTTCTTCATGAGGGAAATAAGGACTCAGAGATTGCAAATGGAATTACCTTGTAAAATGCTAGGTTTTGCAGTAATCTCTCTTGTTATTAACGATCATTAGATTGAATTATCCCTTTCAGATAATCACTCCCTTCAGAAGACTAATGCTGTGTGCCGAGAACAGAAAGGAGATGGAGGATTGGATCAGCTCACTGAAGTCTGTACAGACCAGAGAACCTTACGAGGTGAAGTGGCATCTCTTCTGTTGTCTCATGTTCTTAACCGGAGAGCTGAAGCTGTATTCTGCAAAAAAAAATATGTGTGTGTGGATTCATTGAGCAGCTTAAGTCTGATGTTAAAATTTTTTTTACTTAAAGCAAAGTGTTTTAGTTTTAAAAATTTTGGATTTGAAATTTTAATCCTAACTATATATGTTTCGAATAGTTACCATCTGTAGTCTTGATCTCTTGTTTGGAAAATCTGTGCTAACGTCTCATTTCTAGGTGGCCCAGTTTAATGTGGAACATTTCTCAGGGATGCATAACTGGTACGCCTGCTCCCATGCCCGACCCACTTTCTGTAACGTGTGCCGAGAGAGTCTCTCCGGAGTCACCTCCCATGGCCTGTCCTGCGAAGGTACTGTAGCATCCAGCATGTGTTCTCCCTCAGCGCGGACTGTACCCTAAACACTGCCAGTGGTGCTTCTGTGACTTGAACAGAGAAACCTCATCACAGGAAAACCTTTTCCTTGGATGGAAGCAGTTCCTAGGAGCATCTCCGCAGGAACATAGTGTTTAAATTTTATTGTAGCTTCAAGTGGAGCTCTGCACACATAGGACTAACTTAGGAAGCATTTTTACTGAGGGCAAGATAATATAAAATCACTTGAAAGGATGTATAAATCAAAATGTAACATTTCACTCCTGAGGAACCAGCAACCACTGTTTAAAAAAAGTCTTTAGACTTTGTATGTCGTTCTTGTTTTCTAGTGTTCTTTTTCAGTTCAGATTGATCATGGAGAACAAAACTTTCTGTGAGGAGAGTATATCCTCTTTGGCAGAATTTCTGATTACTTGTATTTCATTGTTTTGAATGTTTTTAAAATTTCATTTATGTTTAATTTAGATGGATGCCACCCTTTTAATTTCTTTGAAGTTTTCTAAAAATAAGGCCTATGCTGTTGTTTCACTATAGGATTTTTAGGTTGTTTTTTATTTTAAGAGCCGTGACCACTAAAAACAAATACACTACTAATTGCCAAGAGAAAACTCATAACTTCTTTAGATTTATTTAATTTAATACGTCAGTGATCACGCAATTGTGTACTACTTTTTGAGCTACGAATAATACTAGCTTTTCTAATACAAAAAATTCTTATGTAAATTTGAATGTCACTTTATTATAATAAAATGAAATAGTAATAGGGTCACAGTTTTATTTCATTTTCAAGTATACAATCTGAGGCATTTCAGCTATTTAATATGATGTGGCGTGGTGATTAAGACCAGAGCTCTGCATCAGCTGAAGAGTGGTATGGAGGGTGCTGTGGTGAAGGTGGAGAATGATTAATTTGGGAGTAGTCCACAAATGGTTTGTGGATGAGAGAAAGCTCAGGCAAGATGGCCAAGTTGGCTGCAAATGCATTCATTAGAGTAGCTGAATGGAATTGAAACATAAATAACTGTGATTTGTACAAATAACAGCTGTCTATCACTAATATCAACTATTTAATTCTACTTTTCAGACTACGTTAGCAAAAAAAAATAAAAACTTATCTAAAAACAGGGGCATCCCACTTTAAGAGATCCTTCCTAAACTTAATAAAAATATGGCTTATCAAAGGAAAAAAAAAAAAAAAAAAGACCAGAGCTCTGCAGCTCAGCCCTCTCAGTGGCAGTCCCATTGCCAGCCTTGCAGTCTATGACCAGAAGTAGTTTAACTTTTTTAAACTTTTGGTTCCTCATCTGTAAAATGGGGATAATAGTCATTTATACCTCATGGAACACAATGAAAATTAAATGAGAGAATACGTATACTAAAACTGCTTTTCTAGTCAAATAATTTGTAGAGGTTTGTAACTGCACCATGGCCCAATGAATGAAAATGAACATGGAGGAGACATTAAAAATTTTTTTAGACTTAAGGAATGATTACAAACAGAGATATAATTGGCCTTTATGACTTTAGTAATCTGAAAGGGTTCCTGTGGCTCTGAGTTACTCCGACCAGATCTGTAATATCATGGGGTACTGTTTTGAAGGGGTTTTTATTATTCCCTTCTAGTCTTCATCCAAAAAATACTAAAAAAGATATCAGATCTGAGATACTCTGTGGTGCCCTTCTGATTTGAGAGTTATGCATTATTAAATATCTTTAATTGCTTAGGAATTGAGGTTAATAGTGGGATGACTGTATATTTTTCTAAGAATTTTAAAATAAAAATGAAAATTACATTAGCTGGTGAGAATAAGAAACTTAAAAGTCTTTAAATAAATTTGTTATATTACTCTGTTAATAATGAAGTCTTTCTGACTTTTTTTAGGTCTCAATTATTGTATTTTGAAATTATATTTTTAGAGGAATATGTGTTAGTATTCATTTTCTCTGCTGATAAAAATTTTGTCTGCAGCATTGTGCCCATTAGTAATTTTAGAACCGTAGCAGGAGGTTTTAAAAATCCATGGGTTTTATGAATATGTAAAAAAGTTACCTTTTTATTTTTATGAGAATGTAGTTATTTAAGATATTTTTATCGTAACCAAAGTTGTACTTAAACTTTAGAAATACCCCCAAAATCTGAATAAACTGATTGCTTCATAAAACTAAAGACATAGGATATAAGAGGCTTTAAAAGTTATAATAGAGATGGAAATACAAGGAAAATTCATTCAACAGTGACAGTGAATAACTTTGTATTGGAATGGAATCCAGCTTCTGGGGTGTGAAGCTATCACTAAATTTACTTAATCTTTCTGTCCTTGTTTTTCATAATAAAACGAGGCTGTACTGATTTGTCTTCTAAGTTTGTGTTCAATAGTAACTAAAATTATTATTTTAAAGTCCTTGAGAATATAAAATATGACTGAAAAATAGAAGACAGAAAATACTTTTTTTTTTCTTTCTGCTTTTTACCCCCAAACTCTCCCCCTCCCGCAGTAGATAGTTGTCTATTTTAGTTGTGGGTCCTTCTAGTTGTGGAGAAAATACTTTTAATAAATAATCCCATAAATCAATTGAAAATGCTAATTATAATTTCAGAGCATAATTGTTCTTCACAGTTATTTAAACAGTAATTTAACAAAAAAGGTTAAATGGTGATTTTTTTTTTTTTTACATCAACAGCATCAACTATGTCAACATCTACTTATGAATTTTTATCTTAACCACTGTTGAACTCTTATAAAGATTAACTGTGGTAAAGACTGAATATTGGAATAAAAAATTATAATTTTGTTACATGTCAGTATATTTTCCAAGTTCTGTGGTTTTAAAGTAATGGCTTTATAGGTCAGGGAAAAGTGCTTTATTTCAGGATTACTTGTTTGGAGAAATTTAATTGTCATCTAACAAAATTAAGTTGCCTGTTAATCGTTTCCATTCCTTACTGACCATAATTACAGTCTAGTTTGTTTTATTATTATTATATGTTATATTAAGCAACTTTGTAATTCTCAAGGCTCATTGCATGAAGCACTTTATTATTACAAAAGTATGATTTTTATTTTTAATCAGCTATTTGATTTAATGGCAAAATTTTCAAAGGGCTATGAGGGGCTGGCCCTGTAGTGTAGTGGTTAAGTTTGCGTGCTCTGCTTCGGTGGCCCAGGATTCACAGGTTCAGATCCCAGGCGCAGACCTAGCACTACTCTTCAAGCCATGCTGTGGCAGCATCCCACATAAAATAGAGGAAGATTGGCACAGATGTTAGCTCAGTGACCATCTTCCTCAGGCAAAAAGAGGAAAATTGGCAGCATGTTAGCTCAGGGCCAGTCTTCCTCACACACAACCACAAAAAAAGCCATAAAATTATACCCTGTTGTCTTATTTATAGTTCCTTCTTTGCCTCTTAGAAAACAGTCATTGACTGTTAATATCAAGTAATTATTTGTACTTAAAAAGCAGCCTGGGAATTCTGTTGCAGATAAAACTAAAACTAGAATCATACTTTTGAGAAATCCCAAGATAGATGAAAAGGCCTAGAGAAGCTAACCAGCCACAGTTATAAAATTGGACGAAAGGGGAGCAGGTCATGGTAAAGTTGTTTTTCAAACTAAGCTTACTTCCTGTAGTGCTGTTTCCTTACGCTATTGTTTATCAGCAATAAAATTCAATTGAAAAATTGTTTTCCATATGAAGTCTGTGCTCAAGTCAAAAAGTTATTTATAACAAAAATAATATGGTTTCCAGGAAAGAATTTGTCAGTGTACACAAAAGAACAAGTAAATGAAACATTCCAATGTCTATAGACTAATAGTTTTCAAGGACAAACCAACTGAGTTTAAGTGGCCATTTATATTTCGGCTGTTCATGATGTGTGAAGCATTCTGCACATTTGGCTATAAAATGCTTCCGTATTTTACCTGACCCTTTCGTTTTCATGTTACATTAAATTAGGACAATTTAAGAGAATGGTGTGTAGCCCATCGTTTCAAATTTGTTAATGGTTTACTGGTAGAAATTCAAAAATGATGAAAAGGGGCCACCTCTCATTTAGAATTTAGCAACAGCTACCTTACTATGTTTTCACTGAAATGATCTCTACCTTTAAATATTTATCTGAAAAGTCAGAAGCTGTTATAACGTCAGTATCCACGAATGGTTGAATCTTTTGTGTCCTTAGAAGGATAAATAAGTTTAGTGGTAGTCAAGTTCTGATTTTCATGAGCAAGGGTTAATTTTTCAAATAATCTGTGGCGTATTTGTTTTTTCATGTATGTGTTGCTTCTCTCTTGGTTGTTTCCTCTTATTTCTCTTTTGTAGGCTCCTTTATGAAAATATGGCAGCAGAGAATTAGTGATACGTGTAGTGGGAACATCACTTTGTCATTCCTTTCGTCTACATTATAGCGATCCCTACATAATACTTTTAAATGACAATGCCATCTTTGTGCCCTTCGTCAACCTGTTTCCCGTCATCTCTGGATATTTTCTTGATATGCTTGCTCTTTAAAACTCCTCTGAATTATCCTGTTCTTTATCCTACTGACATTTTCAAACTTTTAATTTTAAATATATTACACATATAGAAAAATGAAAACATCAGAAGTATACAGCTCACTGGATTTTCACAAATTAAATACACTTATGTAATCAGACCCAGATTAAGAAAATGGGTGTTACCAGCACCTCTGTGTCACTGAATTTTATTTTCTTCTGTGTTTGTGTGTGTGTATGTGTATTGTCTCTCTTCTCCTGAAGATCTAATTCTTTTGTGTTCATTTCCTTTCTGTTCTTCTTTTATGAGTAAGTGGAATCTCTTTAAGTAGCCATCTTTAGCATGATAAAAGTGCTTCATAAATACATAGCTGTATTTGCTTTTTACGATACCATTACTATTATTGAAGAATAATTTAAACTTTTTAAAATATTGTTTTTTTCTACCCCTTACCCCTTTTAAACTTCATGCTGTGATTTCTTTTCATCATTGGTCCAAAAGTACATATTCATTTAGAAATGATTGACTTTTTTTCAGTGTGTAAATTCAAGGCTCACAAAAGATGTGCAGTGAGGGCAACAAACAACTGCAAATGGACGACACTGGCCTCCATCGGGAAGGACATCATAGAGGACGAAGATGGAGTAAGCTCTCTTCTGTCTCTGACCTCCTCCCAGTATCTCTTCTCTTTTATTTTACGTTCTTGTGGAAAATTAGGAGAGAGTTAAGAGGGAATGTTTATTATTAGGACTAAATGGAAGATTTTGATTGATTTATGAGTTTTATTTTCAATTCAATCCTTCATCTCTTCCTTCAGCCCTTAAATTGGGAGGGAAATGTGTGACTAGGGCTTAGGCATAGTGAGTAGTGGTTGTGCTGGGCTGGTGCTGTAGTCCGTTATCTGACAAACTGGGATGGTCTTGAAGGCTCAGCTCAGCTCTTGACTCAGATGTTCACTCCTCAAACCTTGGGCCCTCCTCTCGACAGTGCCCCTCCCTTCAAAACCTTGCTTCTTCCCACCTGGCATAGGAATCTCTGATAGCACTTTGTAATCACTTTACGATAATCCCTTTATTTGCCTTTCTCCTCAGCTAGACTACAAATCCTGATGGGCGGGGACTTAGTCTTATTTATCCTTGTACCTTTACAGTGCTCGGGGCATAATGGACGCTCCATAAATGTGGGCTAAATGAATGGATGCCACGATCAATACATGTTATGATTGCATAGAGTAAGAAATAATGATCTATCTTCCCTAGGGGAAGGATGAGGTCCTCCACAGTTTAATTTGACTGCCCTTTCTTTCTGCTCCACAGGTGGCTATGCCGCACCAGTGGCTTGAGGGTAACTTGCCCGTGAGCGCCAAATGTGCTGTCTGTGACAAAACGTGCGGGAGCGTTCTCCGTCTTCAAGATTGGAAATGCCTTTGGTGTAAAACGATGGTGAGAATTTTATAATTATTTTCCTTTTTAATTAGCTTCATTTTGTAACTTTTTCATCTATGTATTTTAGAGGCAAAGGAAAGAATTTATGGCGTAGCAGAGCCTGGCAGCACAACCACCCATTGTAACTTTCATCTCTTTTCAAGGTGTATTCCTTCCAGTCTGGTTACATTTTCAAATGCCCTTTTTGTAATACTTACCTTTGTTATGTATTTCCTTTGTCTGATGACCTCTTTTTATTATTTTTCATTATACTTTGGCCACGCTCAGTGGTTTGCTATTTTTAGGCCTCTTTTACCACCTGTTGCCTACAGAAAGCCACCAAATTTTGATTGACGTGCAAAGTGTAATTTGACTGCAACCCTGTGTGTGTTTTCTGACAGACAGAATGCTAAGTTCAGTGGACCATGCACTGATGTAATTTAAATTATATATGTTTATGTTATATAAATAAATATTTTAAAACTTCCTTGCATGTGCAAGAAAGCAGTGAGAAGTGCGCACAGTGTAACGTGGAGCCCACAGCAGGGAATGGTCCTGTCTGTGCCAGATTGCATGAGGACTGGGCCTCCAGACTGCATGAGGGCAGTCCGAGCAGGAACTCAGAGGCTGATCTAACGCCACTCAGAGGCTGGTGAGGAGCTAAAAGTTCAGGGGGTAAGGAGGCAATAGTGAGTGATCATCTGAGCCCTGGGCCATGCTGTCCGACTGCAATGGTGGCTGCCTTGCACTGGGGCTGATTTGCTTGGTCTTGTTTTGGGTCTTGGAAGTCAGCCCCTCAACCCCCAGGAAGGTGGACACATCATTGCTTTTAATATGTATGGTGTAGATCAGAAAATGTAAGAGAGGTGAGTATGATGTGTCGATTTCATAATCAATGAGACTGATTCCATCAGCCACAGAGGAAAATAAGTCCTCCAGCTTTTTAGTCAGGTCATCTGTGTTTCCTTTTCATTTTTAAGTCAAACGTGGTTTTCTTTGCCCTCATGCTTTTGTTACTCTTCATCAGTTGCCTCTTTTATTAGCCATAAGTGTTGCTTTTTATTTCTCTTATGTCATTTAATATAATGTATAGACTATACTAAATATCTCTCTTTAGTGTTTTGGTGCAACCCCAACCCCTAAGACCCTCTTAGCCATTCCTTATTTTAAAGGAGTACTCCCGAAAGACTGTAAGATGAAATTTAAAAAAATACATAAAAAGAGTGTTCCTGTAAACAAAATTTTAAATCTTCATCCCATCTAAGATTTCTTTTTGGGGGGACAGTCACTGATGTATGCACTGACTGCTATTTTTATTAATCTGTACATTTACCAAAGTCGGTTTCTCTACTTCTAGAACTTCGGTTGTTCTTTTCTAACTTTTTAAAAAGAAAGCAGATCCCGTGTGTGATGAATTATTTTAGTAAGGTTTTATATAAGCTGCGTTTACCTACAATATATAGGTCTCTACTTGTATTTAGTCACTGGTTTTTAAAGTTTATCAAGTTTAACAGTAGGTGTTAATTAGGTTTTTTACTTGCTCGCTCTGCTCACCCCTCTCCCCCTTAAAAAATTTCGCAAATAGAAGTATTATTACAGATTGTAGAAGGGGGCGTTCTGGGATGTCTTTTCCCTCTTTTTGCCTGACAAACTTAAGTATCGCCTTGATTATGAAATCATTCCTGCCCTTCCCTGTGTCAGTTGGCCGTGTGGGTTTCTGGACCGCCATCACCTTGTTACATCTCTCTCAGTCTTGTGCTTCGTATGCACTGTCATTTATCTGGTCACATATTATTTTGCCTTTAAAACGTGAGTCTTGAACAGCAGAATATCTAATATCTAAACATAGTTATCTAGTTAAAAACGAAACAAGACAAAACCGTAGTTCCACCCTCCCAATGAATCAACTCCTAATTTTTCCAGCTGTTTTCCAGTCTCTGGACATACTTTTGCCTTTTCTGTAAAAATAGTGAAGATACAGTTTTCTTTTCTGCTTTTCTCACTTAACATTCTTATAAATACTTTTCCATTTTGCTCTATGATTCTCCTACATTTTTAAATTCCTTTTAAAACTGTGCGTGCTTGTTTTTCTAAAATCCATTTGGATTGTTAATTATTGTAAATCATAATAAGAAACTGTCCAGTACTAGGTCATCAGCAGAACAAGAAGCACTATTAAATTTCAGTTATTTTCTCAAAAGTATTTTTAAATATGTGTTTAATATCCAATTTTCTAAAAGGACTAATGAAATAACACCAGATTAAATAAGTGCTTTATGAAACATCTGCTTTTACTGCTTAAAACTTTTAAAGGCTCTCTAGGTAAGTCCATAAAGTATTCTAAATTGTCTGGTCCTACTTAATAAGTTAGCCCTGCTTTTGTTCTCAATAGTATCTTGAGTGAGCTTGAAACTTGTTGTTTCCACAGAGTTAACACATTTACTGAGTGTCTGTGATGTATATCACTTTCCAAGATGAGTATGCAATGCTGGGACCTGTTTCTTTTCCTTACAGAGCCGGAAGTCTAGCTGAGAAAATAGGCATGGATGTACTCTAACCATACCAACATGAAAATGTTATAAACAAGGTGTGAATAGAAAGTTATAGGGTCACTGCAGACAGAGCAGACACATTACAGATTTTGTTTATTTTCATTAAATTCTATAAGAATTTTATAAGGTAGACATCATCAGTTTTTTTCACGGACAATGATATTCACGAATACTGGTGAGCTTCCCTCCCTGTCTCCCTCCCTCCCCCTTTCTCCCTCCCTCCCCCTGTCTCCCTCCCTCCCCCTTTCTCCCTCTCTCCCCCTTTCCCCTCTCTCTCCCTTTCTCCTGCCCTTCCTCCCTCTTGCCCTCCTTTGCCCTGCACTCCTTTCTCGTCTCTTCCTCTCTCTCGCCTTCACCAGACATTTACTGACTCTATACTACTTGCCTGACACCATCATGAAAATAGGCTGCACAGACCAAACCAAATCCCCATCTCTAAAATGATTAGCCCATTCCTTAGAAGTATAAATATTGTGTCGTTAAAATAATTTATGAATTACTGAAAATTTTGTGATGCAGTTGATCTTCAATTATGAGTACCTTAGATTTCATTTGTAACGTAACAAAACATTGATTGTCTTTATGATTCTTGAAAATTTTTTTGTTTGTTGTTAGGTACACACTGCCTGCAAAGATTTATACCACCCTATATGTCCACTTGGCCAATGTAAAGTGTCTGTCATACCTCCAATTGCACTAAACAGCACTGATTCTGATGGTACGTAGCAGTAGTGTAAGTATGTATATTCCTGGCATATTGAATGTTGATAGATACGTTTATTTTCCTAGGATAAATAGAATTGTAGCTGGTTATTCTTGTCAGTTTTTATATAATAATTCCATTTAAATTGCTGAATAGTACATTTAATTTTTAAAAGAACATTTTAAAATTAAAGTTTAACATAGCTATTAACACATTGGTGAAATTTCTGTGTATAAGACTTTTAGATTTTACATTTCAGCAAATAAGATCATTATTCTGTACCAAAATGCAATTCGAGAGGTTAACTTTTTTACAAGTGTTTTCTTTTCCTCCATAATTGAAACTGCCCATTAACATAGCTTATTTAGAAATCTGTTTTCCTGTAATTTCATTGCAGTAATTTATATTGCTATAAATTCATTCACTTTTTCCAGAATCTTACAACTTAGTTGTAAGTGCTGAGAACCTATTTGCAACACTGGTTTTGGAATAGCATATTAATAACTTCCTTCTAAGCAAACCATATTACAAAAGGCTTTTACCGTATACTATTAAAGTTTTGCGTTGATAAAGTGTCTTATGCTTGTCAAACTTTTTATATAAATTATGCCAATAGATATCATAGATAGAAGGACATAAGCCTCAAAAGATGTGATTTTTTTTTTAAAGATTTTATTTTTTGTTTTTCTCCCCAAAGCCCCCCAGTATACAGTTGTGTGTTTCTAGTTGTGGGTCCTTCTAGTTGTGGCATGTGGGATGCCGCCTCAGCATGGCTTGACGAGTGGTGCCATGTCCGTGCCCAGGATGGGAACCGGTGAAACCCTGGGCTACCGAAGCGGAGCGCGCCAACTTAACCACTCGGCCACGGGGCCGGCCCCCGAGATGTGAATTTTTTAACCTATGCTATTAAAAGCCTCCCCTCCCCAAGCCCTGATATACCAGGGTTCTGTTGTTCACTATACATTGTAAAATATTTTCCCAGGCCTCATCAAGAATCAGTTAAAATATTTTATAACACTCAATATGAACATACGAATCCTTTTCCAATTGAGAATTTATGGACCGTGATTGGTTTTTCTTATAATTAAGTGTTGTTAAGGCAGTTGGTAGATCTCAAATTATCTATGATTAATACTGTTACCCTCTTTGGTATGATTTTTCCTTATAGAGCATAATTAGAAAGATAAGTTCTATATTCTTAGTATGTAAATAATAAGCCTAGCTCCATTTTGGGAGCTAAATTATAACTTACTGTTAAAGTAATGAACAAGGTTCTTTGTTTATGAATGTATCTTCCTTTCTCTGAAATGTTAACAGTTCAGGAGAGAGAGTTGTATGTATTGATCTTGTTTTGTGTTTTTTTACAGGTTTCTGTAGAGCAACATTTTCATTCTGTGTTAGTCCTCTATTGGTTTTTGTCAATTCTAAGAGTGGAGATAATCAGGGAGTAAAGTTCCTTCGACGATTTAAACAGTTGCTAAATCCGGCTCAGGTGTTTGATTTAATGAATGGAGGGCCTCATTTAGGGTAATTGATTATTGATAAATCTCGTTTGAATGAAATATAGCACTGAGCATGAAATATTTTTGGCTTTTCAGTTCATGAAAATTGTATATTCATCTAGACATCTCTGTGTTGATCTTCCTTCTCCTCCCTTTTTTAAAGCTCTAGTTATAAATTTTAACACAACCTTTTTGATACTTATATAACTTCTTGTTGTGCTAAAAAATCCAAAATTTGCTTAGAAAGTGTTGTAGAATATATCCTACATCAAATAATACCAATAATTTGCTTAGCTCTAAGAAAGGTCAGCTTGTGTAAATATAGAACCACAAAATAACTTTAGAAGATGATTTGCATGGAAGGCTAGTATTAATTTTTATGTAATACAAATAATCAATTATTTAACCAAAGCACAGATACTCTCATGGATCTCAAGGACGGTTCCTCGAGGATTTCAGACTCAGTTCACATAAATGACAAACAACATTTTTGTCGATTGTTTGTTGCAGCTTTCTGGAATGTCATATAACTTAAAATCGAAAAATATTAAGTATATTTTTAATGAGGGAAACGCCTTGCAGCACTTTCAATACATTTTTAGTGTATGCATGTGATTTTTGTTGGAGAGGCGATACTGTGTCATCTGACCCAGGGGCCTGCAGTCTCTGGATGATCTGCTTCTGCCAACTCAGCTTTTCTGTTGGGTTCCGCTGTCCCCTAAAAGCATGAACACAAAGTAGAAATGGGCATTTTAGATACCAGTGCCTGGAGAAGCCTTTTGTGTTTGATAATTTAACTTTCCTCTCTTCTCTGTTTCTCTCCTCAGTCTCTCTTTGTGCCTCTTTTTGCTTTTGTCCCTTCAGGATCTTCCTTCTTGTTTCCATTGCCTTTTTCTTGCGAAGTCTCATGCCCTTCTGGTCAGTTGGGTGTTGGTCTTCTTCATTTGTAACGAACTCCTTCCTTCTCACTTGCACATCCCCTGCTTACCCTTGTTTGGGTCCTAGCATTTCTTTCTAACCTATCTTCTCATCTTTGACTCTTCCATTCTGGTTAACTTTGTATCCCTTTCTAGCACATCCTTTTAATACTTCTTCATAGTTCCAATATCTTGTATTTTTAACATTTATTTTTCCCACCCATCCTCTGAGATTCACAAAAGATCTCCCTTGTGAAACTTCTTGAGATTGTCTCTATGACTTATTTTTTAGATATTCCACAATACTTAAGGTGCACAAAGGTACATTCAGGAGGCGGATGTGTCAAAAGTTGAGAGGAAGGAAGATAGAAGTATAAACATTGACCTGAGAACAGGAGGAGGAAAAGCAACTGGGAGTACTAGAAGTGATACATTGGCAAGGTTTGGTGGGTCTCTTTAGGAACTGCCTCACGTGACACTCAATAGCATCAGTGTCCTAGATTCTCCCAGTTTGCAACATGCTATTCTCAAGGAAATAACATGTCCTTGTAATGGAAAGAGAAAAATCACTGCTTTTACCATTTCATATCACTTACCTTTCATTCTCTTTCCTGGTTCTGCTTCTTTTTTGTTTTCTCATTTCTCACTTCTCTTTCCTCCTGATTTTGTCTCCATTTCTACTCGTAATCCCCTTTCCTCTTTATGGTTAAGAAGTTTACTTGAGTTAAAAATTGCAATCAAATTAGTTTTTATAGTATAATTAATATGTAAGAGTTCTTATATTTAATCTGAATGTGAATACCAATAAATACAGAATAACAAAGAATCGGGGAAAGTGATTTTTATTTATTTATATTAATATAAAATACTTTTTACTTTCAGTTTAAGATTATTCCAGAAGTTTGACAATTTCCGGATTCTTGTCTGTGGAGGAGATGGAAGTGTAGGTTGGGTTTTGTCAGAAATTGATAAGCTCAACTTGAATAAACAGGCAAGTAGTAATTCTTTTCATTGCTAGTTAACATGGATGTATGCTAACCTGCTGACCAGAGAAGGGCAGAAATGTAACAGTCTCTATTTCTCAGCTTGTCTGAGGTCTCCCTCTTGTGCTCTCTTTCAGTGCCAGCTGGGAGTGTTGCCTCTGGGTACAGGAAACGACCTTGCCCGGGTTCTTGGCTGGGGAGGTTCATACGATGATGACACTCAACTTCCTCAGATATTAGAGAAGCTGGAAAGAGCCAGTACCAAAATGCTGGACAGGTAAAAGTGAATTCTTGTCTAAAACTGGATTGAAAATGGTGTACCCAACTCCTTTTTTGACCGTTTAAATTCTACTGAGTATAAGCTCCACGAGGTCGAGGCTTCCTAGCCCTGTTGACTCTTTCACCCCTGAGGTCTAGAGCAGAGCCTGGCATAGAGTAGACAATAAATATATATTTTTTGAGTGAATGAATGAACTGTAACAAAACCTGAGAAAACTAATCTAATGAACCCATTATTTTTAAAGATAGAGGGCTATGTTGATACCAATAACTTGTAATTGTTGTCCCAGTCGGAAAGCTTAAAGAGTTAATTTGGGGGGCGAGGGGTCTATGTATGAGTATAATAGGTATGGCCCCATCTGTGGTTTTGTTAAAGCTAAGAAAGACATATAAGCTTTAGATTTGTTAGACTGTCTCTTCTTAATCATAGATATTAAGAAAGAATTTGAACCAACAAAGAACTAAATACTAAGAAAGATAATCCTCTCCCAAGGACAGAGAAGTACAGTCATGCATTGCTTAACGATGGGGATAAATTCTGAGAAATGTAATATTAGGTGATTTCTTCACTGTGCAAACATCACAGAATGCACTTACACAAACCTAGATGGTATAGCCTACTACACACCTAGGCTGTGTGGTACTAATCTTACCAACCCCTGTCATCTGTGCGGTTTGTCATTGCCCAAAATGTTTTATGTGGTGCATGACTGTGTTAGGAAGACAGCTTCATATGAAGGAACTGTCGCTGTGTTTATGATATCCTTGATCACATCTCTTAACTGCTTTCTCTTTGAGTGCCCCACATATAAAAAAGAAATCACAATGTGTGCATCCTGAGTATTATGGAGGAGGTGTTCAGAATTTAGGTATAGGGAACAATAGGATTCAGTAAGCAGTAAGAGCCCCCTTGCCCCGTAAGTCAAAGACAAATGTCAAAATATCATTATAAACTGGAGCTAGCATGAATCAAAACAGCTTTGATAGGATTAGCCATCTGTGGAACTCTTCCCGAAAATAACAAAATCTCATCAGGGAGCCACCAATCTAAAATGTAATTACTCGAAGATGAGCTATAACCTAATTAATTATAAACTTGCCTGTCATAAGGTAATGTTGTAATGGTTGATACTTTTGCTGAGAGAATATTTTAAAAGAGAGCTGGGCTGTACAGCATTTGTCTTTGTTTATTCAAAACTATTCATGAGAGGGATGCATACCCCAGTATTTTGGATACATGAAGTGGATTCCGTCTTCAGTCTTCCAAGGAGCGTGTAGGTGATTTCCCAGACAGGTGCCCAATTCTGTGCTTACTAAACCATATGGGATATTTTAAATGGCTTTTTGTTGCAAATTTAAATACCACTGTGTCATTGCATCCTAGGAAATCTGCTAGACATTTCCTCTGTCTTGGGTGAGCACTTTTTCCCTGTGTGTTGTAAAAATTGATTTCTCCAGGTGGTTAGCAGAGGAACAGAGCCCCCATGGTGAAATTCCTTGATACAGACCTGCAAAAAACACAAGAAGAAAAAAACATCAAGAAGGCTTAAAAAAACTAGAACCATTGTTAGAAATATAAGAATATCTTGTTCCTATTTTTTTTTTTTACTAATTTAAGAATACCATTTGTAAAGAACAGGTGAAAAAAATTGCTGTTTAATGTTACTCCAAATTACATAAGCTTTTTTCACATATATCAGTTGATTTGACTCTCAAAACGACACTTTGGGGTGGCTAAGAAAAGCATTATTATGACTGTTTTGCAAAGATGAAAATTGAGGCTTGTGGAGACAAAGAAAGTAGGAATGACTATTTTTTGTCTGCCTGTCATTTCTAGTTGCTTTACTTAATAAAGTGTCATCTTATTTAATCATCACTACACAGTTAAAGATAGCTAACATAATCCCCACCTTACAGGTAAAAATACTCAGGAGATTTTTGTATCATCAGTGTCACATAGCTAATAAGTAGTAACACTGGCACTCTAAACTGGAATCCAGCCTTAGTTAGTTCCCAGGATCTTTCTTTCCTCAACATTGCACTCTCTCCTTTTTTAATGCGTGTATGCACCAAATGGTGCACCTTACCGTCTGGCCTCTAACTCTGCTTAGCTGGTACCAATACGCATCCTTTCCTGACTGGTGCTGCCACTTTCTTCTGTTTCTTCAGCTCCAACCATTTTCTATCAAGGGAGGAGGTACAGCTTGAAAGGTGCAAGGAACTTAAGACTTATTGGGTGGATTTCTTTTCCTTTTTTTTGAGGAACAGTAGCCCTGAGCTAATTGCTGCCAATCCTCCTCTTTTTTCTGAGGAAGACTGGCCCTGAGCTAACATTCGTGCCCATCTTCCTCTGCTTTATATGCGGGACGCCTACCACAGCATGGCTTGCCAAGCGGTGCCATGTCCGCACCCAGGATCTGAACTGGCGAACCCTGGGCCCACCAAAGCAGAACGTGTGCCCTTAACTACTGCGCCACCAGGCCGGCCCCTCTTTTCCATTTCTTTAACTGTCCTTCCACCATAGAAGTATTTCCAACTATAAGGAACTTGACTTTCATGTTTTCAATTGTGGTTTTCCCTATTTGTATACTTTCAAAGTTTAATTATTTTATGTATTACTTGTAACATGTCTGTTTTCTGCACTAGAATATAAGCTTCATTAGAGAAGTCTTATTTACCGTTGTGTTTCCAGGCACTGGAATAGTGTCTGTCACTTTGAGATGTTCAGTATATATCTGTTGCATGCATGAATGAATGAATGGCTTTCTGTGCTCAAATATATATTTCTTTATAGTCTATTCAAGTCATGAATTGAATAGTAGCTATGAGTAACTATTCAATTTATGCATCCTAACGTATAACCTAAGTCTTTTGGGGGATTTTCTGGGAATTTGGATTGTTAGGCAAAGACATTAGTCTGAGTGATACATTAGGCTCTGTTTAAATACTGATGCTAATCTTGGGATTTTCCTCCAGGTTCTCTCACTGGCTTCAGCTGTGATATACTTTTCTTAAAATTCATGTGTTACAGTACTGCTTTTATGCTTTGTGTCTTTGTAAAATCTTTATTTCACATCCTGTTACTGACAACAATAATGTCCCTACTGAATTGTTCTTCCCAAATTTTGAAATTATTATTTTAGATAGAAGACTGGATTTATCTGGAGTTGATTGCTTTTCTCTAACACCAAATGATTCAATGTTTGGTTTGAAATTAATATTTACAGTTAATTGAAAAGAATGTGTTTCAGTTAAGTGTTATTTCTGTTAATATTTTCCTCTCAATCCCATGCTTACTTTCTTAATTTAAGAAGGGATATTTAGCTGATTTTCATTTCATGTACGTATAAGCTGACTTGACAAGACTGATTGTTACGTGGAGAATGAGGATTTTTCTTTTCATAGGGGGTAGCATTTATTTAACCTAAGACATTGTTTTAGAACTTTGGGTTGTGACCCATTAGTCATTTGTATAATCTAGTCAGTAAATTACAGTAAGCATTATTTAAAAAGTGAAACAGAAAAGCACAGAAAAGTCAGAATGCATTGCACCTAGTGAAGAAGGAAGTGTTGTTGCATACGTACATTTCTTACTGTGGATCATGGCCTTAAAAAGTTTGGATGTCACTAACCAGAGAAATGGTAAGATATGGAAATCATAAATTATGAATTCAGCATTTTATAAGATTACCAAAATTCCATCTCTTTCTCCATTTTTGGTGGTTTTAAATACAATAAGGCATAGTTCATGAATATATGTGCATATGTATATCTATGAGGTGAGAACAAAGTCAGTTTATTAAATTTTTAAGGAATTTTAGACCAAAGATTTTTCTTCCTTCAGGTGGAGTATAATGACCTATGAACTCAAATTGCCACCAAAGGCTTCTCTACTTCCAGAACCTCCAGAAGCATCTGAAGAATTTTATGTAAGACTTTAACCTTTTACCTGTTTATCTTTTGAAAATAGGGGTGAATATCTTGAACAAATAAGAAAACTTATAAGATATGGTAGCATATTTACTTAATTTTATGTTTTATTATTTGGGGTATGGTCTCATTGACTTCTTCTAGTCCTCTCCCCCAGAGGAAATAATCCTTCCAATCTAGGTTAGAGTCCTACACATGGGGGGTGTGAACTTAGCTGCATCGCTCACCTTCATGGGCCTCCGTTACTTTATCCGTAGAGTGAGGCCACAGTGTCGTTAGGATTAAATGAGGTAACGAATGTGTGGAAAGCACCAGGCATGCAAATTCCCCTTCTCTCACCGCTGATAGTTCTTGAATATTCCACCTGCCTGCTCCCTCTTACCAACAGGCCTCCAGGGAAGGCCAGCTGATGACAATTTCCTGTTAGCTTTTACTCATCTTCTGTGTCATCCATGAGCACCTGTTAGGGAGCCCCGCTCCCTTAACAATCTCCAAACACATCAGTATGCGTGGCTGGGGTATTATATAATTTCTCTCTTCCTGCTCTGTTGAGGGTGCATCAGTACAGGTCTGCAGGTTAAGCCTGCTGATCAAGATAAAACTAAGGAAGAAAACTCAGTCCGTCCCATCCCTGCTTCAGACCATTAACAACTACAGTTATTAGGCATTTTTAAAGATTCAGTATTCTGATTAAACCTCAAAGCATTGGAAATTTAAAACAGAACTTAATTTTCAAAGAATTATTCTCTGATTCATTAAGACCATTTGATCTATGATAGCTTATTTTTCCCTCTAGGAAAATTCATCTGTTTATTTTACCATTGAAATTCTTGTTTTGTCATTAAGAGAATTATGATCGTGTCAAAACTAAAGGAAGGAATGATAACTAGAAACATGGGCATATTCCTTAAAGAAGCTAATTCTATTTTCAGAAAATAGAAAAGTAGCAAAAACTGCTTCTAAAATATTTGGAAAATACAAAAGTATATAAAAAAGAAAATTAAAACCCCACTTATAGTCACTCACCTTCATGGGCCTCCTCTACTTCCTCTGCAGAGTGAGGCTGCAATGCTGTGATAATCAAAGATAATCACTATGAAAGATGAATATATTTGCTACTTTATTTCCAACAGCATTTTTATTTATAATGTTGTTTTATTCACTATAAACATAATTCATGTTTTTACAGGAACTAGTCTTTTTTTCTTAGTAATATTTTTGTAAACGTTACTAATTTTCCCTCTAAGAAGACAAAAGGGGGAATTCTTTTGCTGTATTTACTTCAGAGATGTCCATTTCCTAGCCTCTAAATTAAAGTTAGACAGTTTACTTTTGTCACATATATAGTCACTAAAGATGAGGTACAATTGTAACTACATGAAGGAAACTTATTTTTTTTTCAGTACAAAAGGTTTTTGAATGAAACTTCATTTATTTTGGTTTCTTATTAAAACTTATTTTCTTAACAAAGGGATAGCATGCTTTAAGGTTACAGATTAAATGGATGTTCTGCATCATTCTGATCAGTCACCATGTGTGACTTTTATGCCTTGAAAACTACAGTAAAAATAAGTTAAACCTTCCGTTTTAGGTTAAACCTAATTTTCCAGCTTGTATTTTTTTAAGTATTCATTTTGGATTCCCTTATGCATAATTGTGAAATTATTATTATTGGGTTTCTTTTCAGTTTTCCTTAAAAGGACACAAAATGTGATTGATCTTTCTAATTATTAACTATTAGCATTCTGCTGTCATTGTAGAATTATAGAGC
This sequence comes from Equus quagga, assembly GCF_021613505.1. NCBI lineage: Eukaryota > Metazoa > Chordata > Mammalia > Perissodactyla > Equidae > Equus > Equus quagga. The sequence goes on from NC_060272.1 coordinate 54,359,363, forward strand.
TTAAGGAGTTGTGACAGTTTGTTGAGCAATTCCCTGCATCCATAATTAAGTAATTCTGTTTGCTGTTGTATTTTTTAAACACTGTAAAAATAGTGACTCTATGATTTCCTTCAGTAACAATGATTCTATTGTTTAATGCTCAATATTAGAATATTTCTTGTTTACATTTAATCTGAAATCCCCATGCCATTATGTTCTCTCCTCTAGCCCTTTGTGAATGAATGAATATGTACCCCTCCACTGACATCATGCTTAGCTCACTCCTGTTCCCACCTCAGGTGTCAGCTTGGGTATCACTTGCTCCAGGCAGCCATCTCTCATCTCCCAAGTCCTGGTACTGTGTCCTTCCTCAGGAGTTCCCTAGCTCTCTTTACTTTCCATTTTCTTAGTATTATCATACTGTAAAGATCGGGCAGTGTGTATTATTCACTCAGCATTATATTGTCCTCTGGCACTATGACTGGCACAAAGCAGACAGTTAATAAAAAATTCTTATTATTAATTTTTGAGCTAAATACCAAACTCTTTTGGAACAGTGGGCATCTTGGCATCAGAGCCCTCTTGTCTGTTTCTTGGAAGCCAGATTCCTACAGCTTTTCAATTGGATTATAAGCTTTTTGATACAGAGCTCCTATTTCTGGTCTCTTCTTTATCATACCCCAATCATACTAGTCTAGTAAATCAACAGATGTTTGTTTATTAATGCTAAGATAATCAAAGAGAGGATGTGAGCTGCTGCACCCCAATCAACTCCCTGAAAACACAGAAGAGAATGGCCACAAATCTCTAGAAACAAAGTTTTTCCTACTAGTGCATTTTTAAATTTGCTCTTATAGAATAATCAAACTTTTCTCCCTTCAATTCTATGTTTTCTAGCTTCTTGGTAATAGCGTGCTGAGAAGTTGTAACTTTATTCTTTCTTTCATTCATTTAACAATATTAAGTGCCTACTGGTGCCTAGGACTGGAAATAAGAGTCTTACCCTCTGGATTCAGGCACCTTAGACTAGTGGTTCCCAAGCTCTGTGCCAGGGCACCAGTGAGCTCAGAGGGCTAAATTGAGATATTTTTAAATTTCAAAGACAACATGGTAATACTCAACATCTGTTGAACACCGCACAAACTACTAGCTTGAGGTAGTTCACAGTTTAAACATTAGGTTGCGATACATTCCTTTTAATGATGTCATAGCTTTGTAAGCTGGTCTTTCAGCAGTTGCTGTGATAAAAAGCAAACACCATGCAAAAATCAGTGTAAATAGGAAATGAGTGTGTCATGGTTCATCTGACTCCAAGGTTTGGGTTGTATACAGTGCCCACAGGCTCACAACTAGTTATTTAAGAATGAAATAAGATATTTTTTCTTTTAATTTGTATTTATTTTTTCAAATGGCTATTAAGTTGTTAGGACATAAATACTTATTATGTTGTTTGGATTTAACTACTGTTAGGTATTTCTTTTGGCCTAGGGGCACTGTGATGAAACTCTTAAAGACATTAAGGATGCCATGAGTGCAGAAAGTTTGGGGATCTCTGGTCTAGTGGGAAGGACAGACCAGGAAATGAGCAGCAATGTTAAAGGGATTTACAGGGTATAGTGGTTGCACAGAAGAGAGAATTCTCAGCCTGGCAAGTTCAGCGAAGTCTTCGCAGAGGAGGTTGTTCCCAAAGTGGATTTTCAGCACAAAAAAGAGAAGTCGGAATTAGCCAGTTGAAAAAGAGCATTACGTAGAGCTTGATGGTAAGGACCCTGGTGCATCTGGGGAGCTGCAGGTAATTCCTTAGGTTAGAGCGTGTGGTGGAGGCGAAGAGCATCAAAAGACGTGACAGAGGAGAGGAAAGGAGGGCTCGGATTATGGAGAGTCTTGGAGTTATGGAAGGGCTTATGTGTTAGCTGGAGAGTTTTGACATTTTCTGGAAAGTAGGAGGGATATCCTCAGACTTGTTAAGCAGAGATGTGGCATGATCTGATTTGTGTTTTAGAAAAAAATCAGTGTTATGAAGTGGAGAATGGTTTGAAATGGGGCAAGAGAGACATAGGAAGCCCAACTAGGGGGCTGTTACAATGATACACTTGAGAAATGACAAAACTTATATTTGACAAATGCAGTTAAGCAAAGACCAAGACTGACTTGGGGGGCAGTGTGGTGGAAAAGCCCCAGAGTCCTCAGACCTGGCCCCCTAACTTGTCTGCCTTTCATTAGCCGTGGGTCTTGGGAAAATCGCGCAACTCAGAGCTCTAGATTCCTTGGCTGTAAAACAGGATAAAAATTAATGGGATAAATATATACATAGTACTTAATCACAGTGCCTGCTACACAATAAAAATGTTATCTATTATAATTATCTTACCTTTCTGACTCTGCTCAGTGACTACATAATAGGTTAATAAGTGACATCAATAATTTTATCCCTGGGCATAGAGGTTATTTCGTTTTCCTCTGGAAGAGGTTGTATTCTTTGCCTTAGGTTATTTTTAATGGACAGAAACTTGGATTTTTAAGTGTAAATTCAGATGGAATTAATGATAGTTTAAAATATTTTCCTCAACCTTCTTAGGCTTTATGTCAATCTACCCTGTAAGGAAAAGAAATAAAGTGAATCTTCCTGAAAAATATTTCTTCACTTTTTTAAAAGATGTGTTTTCATTTTCTGATCTTAACTGTAAAGATGCAGTTTTTAACGTTTAGACCAGGAAGGAGATCAATAAAGTGGACTTGTGAGTTAATACAATATTGTGTGAAACTTCGAGGTACCTCCCTTCCTCTTTGTTTCGTGTAAAATTTCTTCTCCATATGCGGTTTGCCTTTGAAGGAAGGAAGATAGAAATTTAGAGGAGTAACGTTCTGATTGGCCACTGGTGGAATTGGATGTAAATCAGGAATGAGATCCCTGTGGGAAGAGGCTGGTCAGGAAGGCTTTACTTGCTGGAGGGTGAGTGGGTGGAGGGGAGCACGGAGTGTAACTGAATCCTCATTTAAGGCTCAGTAAACTGATGCTGACTGGTAAAAGGCAATGAAAGGATACCTGAGCCAGGCAGAAGAACATAGGAGGGCAGCTTGAATAGAGCAGATCATTTATTTTTGAGCTGTGTGACATGGGATATATTTCAGCCCAACATTTGCTGGAAAGCTCTGACTATGAGGCTGTTTAAATATTGTGCACATTTTTACATATTAGGAAGATGTGTTGCTTCAACAGAATGTTATATTTTGAGTCAAATAGAAAAGGGGATATAGGACTCCTGTAGCATTTTATTTCATTATTTGAGAGAAATATTTATTTACATGATTGTATGATGTGCATTTAGCATTTTAAAAAACTTTTTTTTAAATTACACATACAGAAGAGTGTACCTGTTATAAATGTACAGCTTGGGAAGTTTTCTGCAAACTAAATGAACCCATGTAATCAACACCCAGATCACAACAGTATTCCCAGCGGCCCGTGAGCCTTCCTCAGGCCCCCTTTCATTCACCGTCCCCACCTCCCACCCTGATAATCACTCTCCTGATTTCTAACAGCATAGATTAGTTTTGTCTGTTTTTGTACTTTATAAAATAGAATCATTTTGTGTGTACTCCTTTGTTTCTGAATTCTTTCATTCAACGTTATGTTTGTGAGATTCGTCTGTATGTGGCATAGTTGTAAAGCATGCATTCTCATTGCCCCAGAGTATTTCATCACACGAATATACTACAGTTTTTGATCTGTCCTACCATTGAGTGAATGTTGCCATGAATTCTGGTACCTGTCTTTTGATGAATGCATATCTGCATTTCTCTTGGGCATATATGTGAAAGTTGAATTGCTGGGTCCTATGGTAGGTATTAGGCGTATGTTCTGCTTTAATAGATACTACCCAGCCGTTTTCTAGAGTGTTTGTATTAATTTGCTCTCCCACCAGCAGAATAGGAGAGTTCTGTTGCTCCACAACTTTGCCAATACTTGGCATTTTCCAGTTGTTGTTGTTGTTCTCATTTTAACTATTCAGATTGCTATTACTATTCATTTTAACTATTCAGAGATGTAGTGGTGTCGCATTGTGGTTTTAGTTTGCATTTGCCTAATGCGGTTGAACACATTTTCATCTGATATCTTCCTCTTTAAACTTATAGTCTTTTGCCCATGTTTTAGTAGATCATTTGGGTTTTTTTTGTACTGACTTGTAGGAATTCTTTATGTGATCAGCTATGTGACATTTAAAAAAATTGTATGTGGTTTTTTATGGATTTTTCTAAAATATAAATTAAAGTATTCCAGAAACTAAAAGTTTTTCACAGAAAGGAAATATTTTGTATAATGCCTCTTTTATATATTTCATGATAGCCATTGCCCTGTGTCACGTGTCATGGATGGTCTCATTTTTGAATCAGTAATAACTGAGATGTATAAATGCCAGCAACAATAATACAGTGTAGGTTTTTTCTTTTTTCAGATGACAATTTATGAAGACTCAGTTGCAGCTCATCTTACAAAAATCCTCAATTCTGATGAAGATGCAGTGGTCATATCATCTGCCAAGTGAGTTGTGAAGTTCAAGTCAGGAAATAGTTTTAGGGTGAAAATGAAAGGAAAGCTGGTTCCTACCATTTATGTCATTTTAGTGTGACTTTTTTTTCCAAAAAATATTTGTGAAGTAGCTTATAGAATTAGATAGAATAAACTTGGTATTGGTTTTTTAAAAAAATCGCTGTAGCATCTTATTTGCAGTGGAGTATATTTAAAGGGTATTTTTGATGCTTAATTTGTAATATTTTTGTCATAAAGGTGAAATAAGTGTTTAGAAGTTAATTAATCTAAGCTCCTATTTAAAGAAGTATTTGTGATTAATTATAGTATGGGAAATACATTTCATTATAATCCATTATTTCCATAAACACTACTGTTTAGCACTTGTTTACATTGGTAAAGGCAAAATAATGATCAGATTTTTCAAAGTGACGTTTCTCATTTTATGTTTAAATTGCATAATTATATTTTAGTTCAAAGTTATCAGATTTTAATTAAGTTGATTCCATACGTGGATCCAAAGCTACTTGATTTTATTATTAATAAAATAATAACATTTTATTAAATGTTGCCTGGTTGGAATTGAAAATTTAGTTTTGAAGCCTCCTATACTGATGTTGTGAGAACTGGAAAGTCGGGTAGAGGAAGAAGGAGTGAAACCAACTGAAATTTTCAACTGATAAGCAAAAGTAGAAGAATGCTTTAGGATTCTGGCTTAGCACAGAAATGTTACTATTATGCAGAAAGAGAGGAGAGAAAAGAAGAAGAAGGAAAGAAAGGACGTGGGGAAGTGATGGAGGAAAAATGCACAAAGTGGGATATACTTAATTTGCAAGGAAGTCAAGGAAAGACAGGATAAATCATTATAAACACATTTGCTTATGACAAAGGTACAGAGATAGTCACAATTGCTTTTGATGCCATAACCCTCAGGGATAGGAAACAGGACTGAGCAGCAGGAAGAGAGTTGAATGTCTTAAGGCAAGGGAAGCACACTGGTTGCCCTGGCAGAGGTGGGCTCCAGATCCTCTTTGATGAGCAGTGCTGTACAAAATGTACACATTCCAGTTTGTCCCGGACCTCAGCAGTCCTATTTTCTTGCCCATCTCAGGCCAAATTCCTGTACCAAAGTGACTTCCTTAGGTACTTCCTAAGTTACTTCTACAAGGAAGACGTTTGCTTTTGCCAGCCTTGCCCTATGAATCAAATGCTTCTTTATAGGACATTGCTAGAAAAGGTGGAAAGTTGAAATGGAAACTTTTTTAAGTTATAACAAGCTATAAAAGAATTATTCCTGCCACAACTAGAAGGACCCACAACTAAAGGTATACAACTGTCTACTGGGGGGGATTTGGGGAGAAAAAGCGAAAAAAAAAAAAGAGAGAGAGATTGAGAGAGATTGGCAAGTTGTTAGCTCAGGTGCCAATCTTTAAAAAAAAAAGAATTATTCCTTAATGCAGTTAAGTAAATATTTTATCTGGCTGCCTTTCATAGTTTGGATGTTAGCGAAGCCTTAATATTGACCTTCATATGTATGATGTATTTAATTACTGCCTCCTATACATTTTATATATAAATATATTTTAATTTTAATTTTTTAATTGAGATATAATTATAAAATTGTTTTTTTCCCAAATCAAATCTTATACAGGATCCCAATATTAAAAAACTTAAAATTCTATTTTGTTGGCATTAATGAATTGGATAGGATTAAATTATTAGTCATTTATGGGAAAAATTAAGCAGTAAGGTTATAAATGACAGTTATAGTGTTAAAGTAGCATGCCATTTTTATTTAATTAAAGGCAATTTCCTTACAACTGTCTAACAAAAACCAAATGCAGACATAACTGAAAACTACGTCAAGTCTAGTCCAAGATGTGCACCAAAAATAGTGAATTCTAAAGTAAAAGCTGATGTATTATTTGTCTCTAATATCTCTAATGGTTATTGGAGATTTAACAAATTATATCCTATATTTCTAAATGAAGTTCGAATCAGCATGTGTGGAATCCTTGAAGTATTTCTTCAAAACAGCTTGTAAATCACTGGCGTAAGTCAGAGTATTGCACTAAGTAGGAGGAAATCTGGGGTCCTCGTTGAGTCTCAGCCATTCGCCCGCTCTGTGACCTACGTCTGTTTTATCAAGTGTAGGAATGGAAAGAATGCCCATCTTTCCTCCCTCATGGAACTGTAGGAGAACTCAGTTGAGCAATAAAATAAATATAGAACTTATAAACTACAGAGAGCTATATTAAATCATGGTATCGTCCCCTCATGTTTCCCCAATTACATTTCAGGTCTTTTCTTTGACCTTGGCCTGACTGCGTTCTAGGCTCTGCTCTTAGCCTGAACTGTGGATTTCTCCCCGCTAGCTCATTTGCGTCTCAGCAGATTCCATTCGAACCCTGGTCCCCTTTTGTCACTCGTCTGTGCTCCTAGCCCTGTGTAGCTGCCCTGCCTTTACAATCCTGGATTGAAATTCTGGGGGATTTGCCATAAAGAGATTCAAGAGAGAAAAGAGAGGAGACTATATAATAACTTTGTACCAGTAATATGATATATTTTTAAGTTAATTTGAGCTTAGTCTGAATGTTACTTCTTCAGAGAAGTTATTTCCACCTTACCTAAAGTATACTTCTTGCCCTGCTTATCTCTCTGGCTCCCTGCTTATTTCTCTGATCGCACTTTACCTGACTATGAGCTTACGTATGTATTTGTTCACTATCTGCTGCTGTAGAATGTAACCTCCATGAGACAAGGATGCCTACAAGGCAGTAGGCAATAATAAATATTTACTCAATGAATGGATGAATTAATACTGGATTTCTTCATTTGTTTTTCTCATCATCAAACTCTATCCTCCAAATCTTTGTCAGTGGACATTGGGAATTCCTTCCAGAGTAATCTGAAGTAAATTTAGAAATTTTTACTCATACTCAGAATAACCTCTGATCTCTTTTTTTTTCTTCTACTTTTTCTCCCTAAATCCCCCCAGTATCTAGTTGTATATTTTTTTTTTAAGTTGTGGGTCCTTCTAGTTGTGGCATGTGGGACACCGCCTCAACATGGCCTGATGAGTGGTGCCATGTCCGCGCCCAGAATCCAAACCAGTGAAAACTTGGGCTGCCGAAGCACAGCGCATGAACTTAACCATTTGGTCATGGGGCCGGCCCCTGATCTCTTTTTTTTAATTGAAGTATAATTGACATACAATATCCTATTAATTTCATGTGTATCATCATAGTGATTCAATATTTGTATACGTAGTCATTTCTCAAAGGGAGATAGTCAAATGGCCAATTAGAACATGAAGAGATGTTCAACGTTATTAGTCATCAGGGAAATGCAAAGCAAAACCACACTGAGATGACACTTCACATCCACTAGGATGGCTAGAATCAAAAATCAGATCCCAACAAATGATGATGATGTGGAGAACTCTCATACACTGCTGGTGGGAATGTAAAATGATGCAGCTGCTTTAGAAAACAGTGAAGCATTTCCTCAAACTATTGAATGTGGAATTACCATGGAACTCAGCAATCCCACTCCTAGGTATAAAGTTACTTTTATTTAAATGATATAGAGCAAGGTTTATTCATATATCCATTTATCACTTAGAATGTCTCGAACTTGTCGAGGGTGTGCTACACAGCAGATAGAACTATGGTTTATATAATAAATGATCTCAGTATTTTGACAATTTGCCTAATTGTGCTTATTTTAAATATGTTTATAAATCAAAGCAAATAAGCCTCCTGAGTTTACTGAATTGCACAATTTCTTTTCCTCAAAGGATACTGTGTGAAACTGTAAAGGACTTCGTTGCCAAAGTAGAGAAGGCACATGAAAAAACGTTGGAAAATGCTGTCGTAGCCGATGCCGTGGCCAGTAAAGTAAGGACACGATCAAAGCATGAAAGTTTTTTACTGACAGTGTTAACATTGAACTGTATTTTTACAGCTAAACTGATTAAGTGGTTTTCCTGCCAAAACATTGTAATCAAGAGAAAAAATTACTTTTGAGTCAGAGATGAGGGCTTTAAAACATTCTACTTCATGGTTACCCTTTAAGATACAGGAAAACTGCTTTGCTGAAGAGTGTCCAACAAACTGAGTTTTATAACTCAACTCCCTTTTCCCACTGATTGACGTCTCAAAGGAGAAAGCACGATAGTCCGGTCAAAGGGGGAGAATGCTGGGCAGCTGGTGTTCCAGTTGGGAGAAGAATGGCTTTCCATTTTCAGGAAAACTTTGGCCAGTCTGGTTCCCTCCCAGCACGGTTCCTCAGATGCCCTAGACATTGTGGTCCTCTGTCCCTTTCAGGGTTCTGTTTCTCGCATTGCCCTTTTCTTTATAGACTTTCGTTTCCTCCATGAGCTTTCTGAGGCTAAAATAAGAACAGCTTACTGAACCTTAAAAGCTACTGTCATTGCTTTCATATGCTCACGACGGGGCATTCTTACAGAAAGCTTGGGTGCCTTGGGCTTGTAAAGGAATGATCTCGCCCCAGAATCGCGCTGTAGATGGTGCTTTAATTGTGTGGAAGGAAAAAAAACAGAACTAAACATACGTTTGAAGTTTTCAGTTCTTTCGCTTGCTTTTCTGCTCTGTGGGGAGCTTGAGAAAACAGAAACCCTCTCTGGTCACACTTTTTTCTCTTAACTATTTCTGCTGTGACTTTGTCTTGGCATGTCATCAAAGACAAATAAATGCAGGAGGAAAAGGACTGGAAATTGTGTGGAGATAAAAGGTGTATCAGCAGTTGCATCAACAGTGTCAGTCCTAAATGTTCCATTGCCCTTAGTAATTGGAGAAAAGCAGAAAGAAACAAGGGCTGGGTGCTTGCTTTTCTTTCTGCACTTTTCTTCCTTTTCTTCTTTATCCTTGTACATTTTCCTTTTTGCTCTTTCTTTGAGCCAATGATCCCTTAGACACTGTTCAGTCCTTTGCAAACCAAAGCTTTGAAGGCAAGCTACTGAGACTCAGCCAGACCTGCAGTTTAGGATGTTCAAAATGGTGCCATAAGTTGATTACATAAAAAAAGAGTTTATGCAATGTTTTGTATAATGTATAGCAAGTTTTGTATAATGTATAAATTTTTTGTGTAATCTATCACTTTATAGTAAAATGTTTGTTGCTTTCTTTTAAAGAGAAATAGCTATACAAAGATTATAAAGATTTTCACCCATGAAATGAAGTCTTAATGGTTCTGGAAGTATAAATCAATAAATTTACATAATAATTGTGCTATTTTTAAAAAATTATAAATTATTTAATTCACAAGCTAAGTATAATTTATAATAGATAGCCAATTAATGGTAAACTTCAATATAGACATCTTTCCTCTAGTATCAGAAACTATTAATTTAAATCGTCATTTTCCATCTCCACTAAATGGAGACTCATTACTATATTTTTGTTTTCTTAGTGTTCAGTCCTAAATGAGAAGCTTGAACAGCTGCTCCAGGCTTTGCACACAGATTCCCAGGCTGCTCCTGTCCCGGGAGGCCTCAGCCCTGTCATTGTAGAAGAAGATCCTGTGGAATCTTCCAGCGAAGAATCCTTGTGTGAAAGCAGGGAACAGCTTTTATATGACACTACAAAACCTTCTTCCCAGAAAGCGGTCAGACCAAAGGAAATAATGTTGCGGGCAAACAGTTTAAAGAAAGCGGTGAGGCAAGTCATTGAAGAAGCCGGAAAAGGTACACATGAACAAAACCAGCCTTTGAAGAAGTTAGCAGTGTTCCTATTGCAAGCACAACGGAATTTTCGTGTTAGTCAGGCTGGATGCACTTAGAAAACTTTTTTCAGACAAGATGTAAGATAAAGCCCGTAGAATGAAATTTGTACTTAGTACTATTTATTGTTTTAGTAGCAGGGATCAGCATATTATTGATACGTAAAATAAAATCTCGGAGATAAAGTACACTGAAAACATTGAAATAAAATTGGAAATTAAGTAATATTTCTAAAATTCTCCATATTTTTTACTTAATTGGAATCTGTTGAATTCTTAAAGAAAATGAAACCTGTAAACTATTTGGGAAGTATTTTCTTAACGTTTATTTCTTAAATGTTTATGTTGCTTTTTAAAGAGTTTATAAAAGTTCCACCTATATTTTAATTGTTGTATTAATGTAATATATATACTCTTAGAATTTTAGTAGTAGACAAAATGTTAACTTTAATATCAATAATATTCAAAAACCCTTTACAGGTTGTAACTTGTAACTGGACTTGTATCTCATTCTCTAAAATTCTTATATTTTTTTCTTCTGATAAAAATATAATTTTGACAATTGTAAATATTTAATTTTATAATCTCTAGTGCTTACAGACATCACTCCTACATTTATTGCCAATTAGTGTTTATTTGTGAATATGGAATTTCTTTTGGTTTATGTTTCAATTTTCCTTTCCTAAGCATTTATTAATATTTACAGATTTTAGTTTTACTTGTCCAAACATACTTCTCTTCTTATTACTTAAAGTTATGGATGACCAGACAGTTCACCCCTGTGAACCAGTTAATCAGTCATTCGATTACGATAGTACAGAAACAGATGAATCTAAAGATGATGATGCAAAAGAGTCGTTAACTGGTAAGAAAATTATAGTAAAATTATTGTGGAATTAAGTAAAATATAATTCTTCCGTTTTTGAAAGGCTTTTCAGTTTGAAATAAACTATTTGTATTTTTATTTTTAACAAGGCTTTTCAGAAGTTAAAGCTTAGATATTCATGAACACTAAAATAATAAAGGTAACAGACTATTGTTTATTAGTCTCACATTCTTTTTTTATCATATAATCTGGAGATCATCATAATAAGCTAAGGATTATGGAATGAAACATGGCTAAATATCTTAATTTTCCTGAAGAAAGAAGGAAGAAACACCTAAATCAGCAAATTTTTTTTTCTTTTTGGCTGAGGAAGATTTGCCCAGAGCTAACATTCACTGCCGGTCTTCTTTTTATATGTGAGCTGCTGCCACAGCATGGCCAGTGAGAGATGGGGGAGTGTAGGTCTGTGTCCAGGAACCGAACCCAGGCCACTGAAGCAGAGCGTGCCAAGCTTAACCACTAGGCCACTGGGGCTCGCCCCTAAATCAGCAAATAGTAACCTCTTTTAGCCCACAGAAACCTTTGAGAATTATATGAAAGCCCCACATGTATAAAATTTGGCATTTAAATAACGTAGAAGTCCATTGAGTTATATTGACCAGCCTAGATAGTTGATAATTCTTATCACTAAATTAATCTTTAAAATCATAGGACAGGGGCCGGCCTTGTGGCGCAGCGGTTAAGTGCGCGTGTTCCGCTTTGGCAGCCTGGGGTTCACTGGTTTGGATCCCAGGTGTGGACGTGGCACCACTTGTCAAGCCATGCTGTGGTAGATGTCCCACATATAAAGTAGAGGAGGATGGGCATGGATGTTAGCTCAGGGCCAGTCTTCCTTAGCAAAAAGAGGAGGATTGGCAGCAGATGTTAGCTCAGGGGTAATCTTCCTCAAAAAAAAAATCATATGACATCTGGTTACAGTCCTATCTCTACTGAATTTATTTTTGCCAGAAAATTAGTATGTGGTTGCTTGAAGAATATTAATGATTTCTCTACCTTTTAGGTTTTAATTGAAGATGAATTTACACTTTTAATATTTCATATTGTATAAGGGAAAATTTCTAATTTATTAGAATAAATCAAAGCAAATATTAAAATATTAATGAAGATGAGAAGATAATATGAAAATAATTACATAGTACAAATGAAAAATCAGTGCTATTATATCAGAGCTGTTTGCAATCACTAAATTTTTGCTTTTCTTTCATTACATATAAACTTGGGCACATTACCCAAGTTGTCTGTGGTTTCCTCATTCGTAAAATGGGGATAATAATGTACCTACTCACTGTGGAGGTTAAATGAGTTAATGTACGTCAAGTGCCTAGAATAGTGTCTGGTACCTAGTGCCGTAAAGGAGTGTTTGCTGTCATCATCCTGTCATCATCATTATCATTGCTACTACTGCCACGGCTGCTGCTACTGATTACATTAACTTTGAAAGAATAATCCTTAATTATCTTTAAAATTTTAGAACCTTTGAAATTAAACCATATAGACCTCACATGTCTGGTGTACAGCCAATGCACGCATATTCCACAACCTTAGCCCTTTTAGACTTTATATGTACCTGTTCCAGCACACAGCCCAATTCTATCACCTGAGGCTTTTAGACCTTAGATGTCTCTGTTGCAGCATATAATCTAATACAGGCATATTTTATAACCCTCTTGACAGATGGGCATTGAGCCTTTGGACGACTCCCTTTCAATGCATCACACTCTTATGGTCAGCTAATTTCTAACAATTAGGTTAGAAAGTTTTTCTTTTTATTGAGCTTTATATTTTCTTCTTTAAATTTGTACTCATGACTACAGTTATTATTTATAAAGTTTTATGTATGATAATGTTGACAGTAACACCTACTGGCATTTGTGTAGTGCTTTATGGTTAGTTTAAAAGCAATTTCACACACATTATTTCATAGTATTGAAGATGATTCTGCCATGTGGCAGCCTTAAATGATACTGAAAACAGTTTTCATGGCATCATACTTCTTCCCACACTTTATATCTTCTTTTCCAGATTCTCTCTCCTAAATTCCTCTACCCATCTTTAACGTGAAGACTTCAAACTTTTTGTTTTTTTGGTTATACCCATGTGGGCTATATGATGCCCCATTAAAATAGCATGCCCCATTTTGAACAAAATTCTCCAGATATTTTTGTAGTGTAATACACACTGATACACATACACTGCTCATTCTGGACATTTCTGATGTGATAAAGACTACCTGAGATTTCTTTTTTGCCTTGAAATATTATATAGTAGTACTATATAAAGCTGGTCTCCTCCTCCTGTTTTTGTGCAAGTGATTTTTTTAAACTAATTGTAGTAGTTTACACTCATCCCTTTGAACTTGTATCTTTTTGATTTGGACCTATCATTTCATCTTGTCAAAATCTTTTGAAGCTCGAGTCTATCATCTCAAGTTTACTTCACCTGGAGTTAGATAAGCAGACCTTCTATATTTTCATCCATTAAAAAATGTTGACTCAAGCAGGGCTGACAGTGGTGTCCTCACAGCATGTTGCTTGATAATTCCCCCTAAGATAATGGGGGGCTCTCTTCAGGGGACTGGTTTTTCAGCACTCATTGCTAATGGTTTTCCAACCAGCTACCTTCTCACCTTATTATACTCTCATGAACTTGACACTTCACTGTGGTCTGCGAAGGAAACTAAAAGATACAGATATAGAGCTATAGATATTGATATGGAAGTAGACATAGATTATACAAGTCTTTAATGGCACAATATTTGATCTTATTTTTTGGCTACTAATCCAATTTAGTGGGAATCAGTAGCAAGAGAAGTGTTTCTGCATTATACAATCCTTAGTTTTTGAAGCACATTCATTAAATTATGGAATAATTTATATGTCTGAGATGTACAAATAACACTATATTGATATGATCAATGAGATGTTATGTTTAAAAAGAACCATTAAACATTAATTTGGTTACCTGCAATAGAACATCAATCTTAGTCACTAGGATGTTCTCTGCTTTTTATCAAAGATGAATATCAAAAGGTTGTTTTTATTAGAAATTAGCTCCAGGGCTCCCATCTGTCAGAAAAAAGGATGGCTGGTCTGCTGCTTTTCTTTTAGTGTAACTGGACTGTTTTTGAACAAAGAGAGTGTAAGATTAATACAGTTAGTCTTAAGGAGAGTAAAGATAATTAAGTTTTATACTATTTTTAAATTGAGTTTGAGGATTACTGTTTTTTTAAACAGCTGCCAATAGCTCCTAAATTAGTTAAAGGTACTATTTGCTCTCCATTAAATTGTCCCAGTTTAGGTAGAATTAAATCTCTCTTTTTGTTGTTTGTTTTGAGAGTAATTCTGTTTTTTAATAATTTTAAAATGTATTGAGGTTTTACAAGAATATAAGAAAACTGTTTGGGGCAAATCATTGTTTTGAATAAATAATTGAGAAGTGCAGGAAAAGGATATTGGTTTCATTTTTTAAAAGAATGCTATTTTTCAAGGCCTGGCCCAGTGGCGTGCAGTGGTTAAGTTCGCAGGTTCCACTTCAGTGGCCCGGGGTTCGCCGGTTTGGATCCCAGGTGCAGACCTACACACCGCTTGTCAAGCCATGCTGTGGCAGGCATCCCACATATAAAGTAGAGGAAGATAGGCACAGATGTTAGCTCAGGGCCAGTCTTCCTCAGCAAAAAGAGGAGGACTGGCGGCAGATGTTAGCTCAGGGCTAATCTTCCTCAAAAACAAACACACAAACAAAAAACTGTTTTTCCTTCCATTTATAGAATAAAATGTTAACTCAATTTTTATGTATTAGCTCTGGGAATTATATTAGTTAAATTCGATCATTCACCCAACATGTATGAGAAAAGGATTGCATTGGTAAAATACGTTAAAACACATATGTTACATTTTCAAAAATCAATCAGGCTTCGAAATTTCTTTTTATCTTTAAATATGGATTGATCATATTCAACTTATGAGTATTAGTAACTGTTAATTATGGTAGATATCTGTTTCCTAATGATCTCCATCTATTTGAAATAAGAGATCAAGACATCTACCTCTTGGTCTGTGGCAGATTCCTTCCATATAGTAAGTCTAATACTACAATCCCAATTCTAAAAAAATGAAAACAAAATGGTAAGAGAATAGGTAAACACAATATAATAGTTTCAGTTCCACTGATTGATTTAAACATGTATTAAATTGTTTTATGTCTTGAATTTGTAGAGGCTTGCTTTGTTTACGACTTAATCATTACTTCTTTTTAATCTGAACTTTTTGCCAACAGTGAAAACTGCACCTCGGTCTCCAGATGGCCGGGCAAGTCGTTCCCAAACTGACTCTGGCCCTGGACCAGCCGTGGCAGCCAGCAAAGAAAACCTCCCTGTGCTCAATACCAGAATAATCTGCCCAGGTAGTACAGATTCTGAAACATGGTGTATTTTTAAATATTTCTGTATAAGTCCTCATTTCCATATAGAAAATGTGTTCTTAAAGATAAATGTTCTTTTGGGAGAATGTTCTGGGCACTCTTATTGACCAGAATCCAAATCCTTAGACTTTTGTGTGTATAAGAATTGTCTAGGAAGTATTAAAATGCATGTTTCTGAGCCCTGCCCTGAGAAGTTTTGATTGAGTAGTTCTAGAGTGGAGCCCAGGAATCTGCATTTATTAAGTACTCAAGGTGATCTCTGATCCTCTACTCTGCTACTTTTTAAGTATCTCTGCAGCTTTCCTTTTAGTTTTTAGGCCACCAGTCTTTCTATAGTTACTTTTAGACTAGTAATAGTGCTGCATTTTGGAACCTCTGAGGCATCTACTCCAGCCCTGGTAAGATAAATTTACCTTGAGATTAGGTTAGTACTAGTGGAAACCAAACGACTTGCGTGGCAGGGGAGGGAGGAAAATACAGATGTCTCAGAGGCCTCCTTAAGTACCAGTGGTTTGACTTGGTGAAGACTCCCAGATTCATTCCAGAGTAGATTGGAACCCAAATTATACCCTGATAATCAGCCTCTCCTACAAGTTCTTTTTAAAGGTGAATCACAATTCAATAATATCAATTGGAGACTTTAGTATCCCACTTTCCATAGTGGATAGAACAACTAGACAGAAATCACCAAGGAAATGGAAGGTTTGAAAAACATAAAACAAGTAGACCTAACAGATGCCTTTAGAACACTCCACCTAACGACAGCAGAATACGCATTCTTCTCAAGTGCATATAGAACATTCTCCAGGATAGACCACGAATTAGGCCATAAAACAGTTCTCAATAAATTTAAAAGGATTGAAATTATACAGACTATGATCTCCAACCACAATGGAATAAAATTAGAAATCAGTAACAGAGGGAAATTTGGAAAATGTGCAAATATGCGGAAACGTGGATCAAAGAAAAAAATCACAAGAGAAATTAAAGAATACTTTGATATGAACAGAAACAAACATCCACCATACCAAAAATTATTTGGTGCAGCTAAAACAGTGCTTAGAGTGAACTTTATAGCTATAAATGCCTATGTTTAAAAAGTAGAATGATCTCTAAAACCTAACTCTCCACCTTGATAAACTGAAAAAAGAAGAGCAAACTAAATCCAAAGCAAGCAGTAGGAAGGAAACAATAAAAATTGGAGTGGAAATAAATGAAATAGAGAATAGAAAACAATAGAGACAGTCAATGAAACCAGAAGTTGGTTCTGTGAACAGTTTAACAAAATTAACAAACCTTTAGCTAGACTGACCAAGGAAATAAGAGAAGATTCAAATTACTGAAGTCAGTAATGAAAGAGGAGACATCGCTATGGACTTTACAGAAATACAAAGAACTGTTTGGGAAAACTATAAAATATTGCATGTCAACAGATTATATAACCTGGATGAAATGGACAAACTCCCAGAAACATGCAAACTACCAAAACTGATTCAAGAAGAAATAGAAACTCCAATGGGACCCATAACAAGTAAAGAGATTGAATTAGTAATCAAAAAACTTCCTACAAAGAAAAGCCCAGGCCCCGATTGCTTCACTAGTGAATTCTACCAAATGTTTAAAGAGAAATGAACACCAACCCTTCACAGACTCTTCTAGAAACTAGATGAGGAAGAAACACTTTCCAACTCATTCTGTGAGGTCAGTATTACTCTGATACCCAAACTAGTCAAAGACATCACAAGAAAACCGCGGACCAATATCCTTCATGAATATCCACACAAAAATCCTCCCCAAAAATACCCACTAACTGAATCCAACAACATATAAAAAGAATTATATATTGTGACTAAGTGAGTATTATCTCAGTAACGCAAGCTTGATTCAACCTATGAAAATCAATCAATGTAATATACATATTAATACAATAAAGGACAAAAACAAAATCATCTCAATAGATACAGAAAAAGCATTTAAAAAGTTCAACACCCTTTGGTGGTAAAAACAAACTAGGAATTTCTTCAAAAAGAAAGGAACTTCTTCAACTTGACAAAAGACATCTATGAAAAGCCTGCAGCTCACATCGTATTTAATAGTGAAAGGCTGAAAGCTTTCTCCCTGAGATTAGGAACAAGACAAAGGTGTCTACTCTGGCCACTTCCTTTCAATATTGTACTAGAAAATCTAGCTTGGGCAGTTAGGCAAAATAAAAAGAATTATAAGGCATCCAAATTAGAAAGGAGGAAGTAAAACTGTCTTTCTTCACAGATTGACCTTGAATATAGAAAATCCTAAGGAATACCTACAGACACACAAACACACAATTAGAGCTAATAAACAAGAAGAACAAGGCTGCAGGATAAAAGATCAATATACAAAAAGTAATTGTATTTATATACACTAGTAATAAATAATCTGAACATGAAATTAAGAAAATAATTTACGTGTCAAAAATAACAAAAAAAGGAATAAATTTTACCAAGAAAGTGAAAGATTAGAACACTGAAAACTACAAAATATTGCTGAAAAAAATTAAAGAAGGCCTAACTGAAGGGAAAGGCATCTGTGTTCATGGATTAAAAGACAGTGTTATTAGGATGGTGGCTCTCCTTAAATTGAGCTGTAGATTCTACACAATCCCTATCAAAATCCCGCCTGCCTTTTCTGCAGAAGTTGGCAAACTGATCTTGAAGTTCACATGGGAATACAGAGGACCAAGAATAGCCAAAAAATCTTGGAAAGGAAGAACAAAGTTGAAGGACATATACTTCCCAATTTCAAAATTTACTGCAAAGCTACAGTAATCAAAACTGCATGGTACTGGCATAAGAGTAGCCATATAGATCAATGGAATGACATTGTAAGTCCAGAAATAAACTCATATATTTATCGTCGATTGATTTGCAACAAACGTGCTAAGACAGTTATTCAATCGGGAAAGAATAGTCTTTTCAATCAGTGATACTGGGACAACTAGATATTTAAGGGAAAATATTAATGCAAAGAATTAAGTTGGACTCCTACCTCACATCATATATAAAAATTAACTCATCATAGATAAAAAACTTAAATGTAAGAGGTAAAAATATAAAACTATAAAAAAACAACATAGACATAAATGTTTGTATCCTTGGATTAGGCAGTGGTTTCTTAGATATGACACCAGAAGCACAAGCAACAAAAGAAAAAAGATACATTGGACTTCATTAAAATTAAAGATTTTTGTGATTCAAAGGGCACTCTCTAGAAAGTGAGATGACAATCCACAGGATAGGAGAAAGTATTTGCAGATAATACATCTGATAATGGACTAGTATCCAGAATATATAAAAACCTCTTAAATGTGTGGGGTTTTTTTTGCTGAGGAAGATTCGTCCTGAGCTAACATCTGTTGCCAATCTTCCTCTTTTTGCTTGAGGCAGATTCGCCCTGAGCAAACCTCTGCGCCAGTCGTCCTCTGTTTTCTAAGTGGATCACTACCACAGCTGGGCCGCCGCCGAGTGGCGTAGGTCCGCACCTGGGCTGCTGAAGCAGAGCACGAAAACTTAACCGTTAGGCCATGGGGCTGGCCCCAAGACCTCTTAAAATTTAACAATAAAAAGACAAATATACTAATCTAAAAACGGGCAAAGGGGGGCTGGCCCAGTGGCTGAGTGGTTAAAGTTCTGTGCACCCCGCTTCGGCTGCCCAGGTTCAGAGGTTCAGATTCCGGGTGCAGACTTACTCTACTCATCAGCCATGCTGTGGAGGCATCCCACATACAAAGTAGGGGAGGACTGGCACAGATGTTAGCTCAGAGCTAATCTT
This sequence comes from Equus quagga, assembly GCF_021613505.1. Taxonomy (NCBI): domain Eukaryota; kingdom Metazoa; phylum Chordata; class Mammalia; order Perissodactyla; family Equidae; genus Equus; species Equus quagga. Next base: position 54,378,727 of record NC_060272.1, read on the forward strand.
TCTCCAACAAAAAAAAAGCCCCCCAAAACAAAAGGAAGGTTGGCGATGGATGTTAGCTCAGGGTGAATCTTCCTCACCAAAAAAAAAAAAAAGGGCAAAGAATCTGAGTAGGCAGTTTTCCAAAAAGGTATACAAATGACCAATAAGCGCATGAAGAGATGCTCACCATGATTAGTCATCAGGGAAATGCAAATCAAAACAACAATCAGATACCACTTCACCCTATTGGGATGGCTATGGTAAAAAAAAAAGATAATAACAAATATTGACTAGATTATGGAGAAATTGGAACTTTCTTATATTGCTAGTTAAAATGTAAAATAGTGTAGCCATTTTGAAGAACAGTTTGGCAGTTCCTCAAGGAGTTAAACACAGAGTTAACATATAACTCAGAAATCCGACTACTGGTGTATACCCATGAGAACTGAAAATATATGTCTGTACAAAAACTTGTTCACAACTGTTTATAAAAAGGTTATTCATAATAGCTAAAAGGTAGGAACAACCCAAATGTCCATCAAGTGGATATTATTTATGGTATATCCATACGGTGGAATATTATTCAGCCACTAAAAAGAATGAAGCGCTGATAGATGCTACAACGTGATTACCCTTGAAAACATTATGCCAAGTGAAAGAAGCTTGACACAAAAAGCCACATTTTATATCATTTCATTTATATGAAATGTCCAGACCAGTCAAATCCATAAAGAGAAAGTAGTTTAATGGTTTCCAGGGTCTGGGGAGAGGGAGGAATGGAAAATGACTGCTAACGGGTGTGATGTTTCTTTTGGGGGGTAATAAAAAAAGTTCTAAACTTAGATGGTAGTGATTGTTGCACAACTTTGTGCTTATACAACAAACAACTGAATTATACACTTTAAAAGGGTGTATTTTACGGTATGTGAATTAATGTTGCAATGAAAATATTAAAGTAAAAAAAGTCCAGAACTTGCTTGGTCTGGAGGTCCAGACGTTCATGTCTAGAGGTCATGTCTCTATTCAGATCTAGAACTATGGGATAACCTTTCTGGGCTGAAGTTGTAAACATGGCTAACCTGAAAATATTTTAGAAAATATACTTTTCTGTGGGGCATCTGGAGAAAGACTTTTCATGTCTGCAAACTGTCCTTTCCTCAGAACAATTGTTTTGTTCTTTTATTTTCTCAGACATAAAGGAAGTTGGCATAATAAAGTATGCCATAGCATATTCAAACTGTGTAATTAAATGACAGAATAAAATTCATCTTGATTATTTGATGATTAGCCAAACTGCAGTAGCTGAAATAATGAATAATACTCTTCTAAGAAGAGCACTTGTTGAGGAAAGGAATGTTGGCCAAAGAAAGAACTTTTTTCCTACTTTCCTAGTGTTTCTCAGTTGTGTGCCATGTTTTTCTTCATTATTCTTTGCCTTTTGTTTGTTTGATCCTTGAGGTCCCTATTACTTTGTCTTGTCTCCAGAGATTAGTGTTTTTAACTTTTTTCCTACTTTCCTAGTGTTTCTCAGTTGCGTGCCATGTTTTTCTTCATTATTCTTTGCCTTTTGTTTGTTTGATCCTTGAGGTCCCTATTACTTTGTCTTGTCTCCAGACATTAGTGTTTTTAGCCTTAATATTGGGATGGGGAGATCATAAAATTCATTAGCTTTGAATACATAACCAGTCAATGGAAAGCATGTTGAAATAAATTTGAAGTTTTGCATATTTAGAGGTAAGATAGAGGCTTCATATTTTTATATTCAATCCTCTATTCTTCTAAAATTTATTAATAGCTGCATTTAATATTTTACTACTTATTGTTGGCACCAACACTTTTTCACCTTAGTACATCTGTTAACATTTTTAATTGAGTATTCTTATCCATGGTTGGAGCGTATGGAAGTGGTAACTCCATGACATTTTGGGTAATTCAGCCTTTACTGTAAATTCCTTACAGACTTAATACTTTATTTGCTATAACAAAGGAAGTAATATTTATTTGTTGAAGTTATAGAATCATTGGGATGGTAAATGAGAAACTGTCACAAAGAGACTCCTATTTACGTCCTCATCTGCTTCCTTTTTTATGACAACATGTAGATCCTAAGAAGCATCCAAAACCTGTATTTACCAATGTCATAGTTTTTTGTTTTTGTTTTTTGTTTTTTTGCTGAGGAAGATTCACCTTGTACTAACATCTACTGCCAGTCTTCCTTTTTTTTTGGCTTGAGGAAGATTAGCCCTGAGCTAACATCTGTGCCAATCTTCCTCCACTTTGTATGTGGGACGCCACCACAGCATGGCTGGTGAGTGATGTAGGTCTGTGCCCAGGATCCAAACCCATAAACCCCGGCCACTGAGGCAGAGCACGTGGAACTTTAACCACTCGGCCACGGGGCCAGCCCCCCATAGTTCATGGTTTTGATTAATGGGAGGAGTAGCCACTGAAAACCATGCTTTGGAAGCAGGATGTTTGAGATTTGGCCTGAAAACAATGGACTGGCTCTTTCTGTTTTTTTATTAACATGTGATCTTGTATGTATTTATTTTTCTGGTCAGGTTTAAGAGCAGGACTAGCTGCCTCAATTGCTGGGAGTTCTATTATCAACAAAATGTTACTGGCAAATATTGATCCTTTTGGTGCAACGCCATTTATTGACCCAGATCCAGATTCAATGTAAGAAAATACTTTTGCAAATACTTTGTTTTGGCTGTTATTGTTTCTGTTTTGTACTAACGGTAACATTTTAAATGTATTACAATAATTATGGTTCCATATACAAAAAGGGTCATCGTAAAATTTCAGAAGTGGATAATGATGAGTATGTTGACCCATTTGAGGTACAGTGGTTTTCATGATCTCTTGCTGAGGTGGGTCCCTTCCAGCCTGTAGTCTGTGACAACAACCGTATGGTGAAGTGAGGCACAGCTCTACTCACTTTCTCCTGGAATGTTTTATTCACTGATGCCTTCATATCCATATTTTTGCTATTCCCTTCACCTCCTTTCTTCTCAGTTTTGCCAAATCTGTCATCTTTCCACGCCCAGCTTCTGAGTTTACTTATTTCAGGCAGCTTCTGGCCCACATTGATCTCTTCCCTTTTTAAAACTCCTAAAATAATTTTGACGGTTCAAGATAAACTTCCTTTTTCTTCCGTGTTCAGTTTTGCTTTTGTTGTATCTCATTTCTCTAAGGACAGGCCTCAAGGACAGGACTGTATTTTCAACTTTGTACTTTCCAAAGCACCTAGAAGAATGGATTTGATCTAGTAGTTGTTTGCTGAATCCATATTTGTCTATTGATTAGAGTAGAAATGGAGGAGACTTTCTAACAATCAAAAAAAGGAGAGCATTGTTAGTACCTGACTGCAAGCCCCTCCGCACATCTGTGTAGTGAGGGGCTTAGGTAGGAGAGAGAACTAAGATTTTGTTACAATTATTAGAAAAGTATTACCGTGACTCTCTCTCCACTTTGCCTTGCCCACCATCCCTTTATGTCACTTGTGCCAAAATTATACATATGGACTAGGATTGTGCACATGGGGTATGAATAAGAAGTGATTCCTGCTAAGCTTTACTCTCTTTTGTAAGGAATAGAAGCTTAAATGGTGTGAAGTGCTATTTTGTGTACAAATTGTAATTATTATATATTAACCTGGAATTGACTTTTATGTACTTCTCCTTGTTATCATAGAGATGGATATTCAGAAAAATGTGTCATGAACAATTACTTTGGGATTGGATTAGATGCGAAAATTTCGTTAGAATTTAATAATAAGAGAGAAGAGCACCCTGAAAAATGCAGGTAATTTTGGTAATAGTAATAATGTTATTACGTGAAGGCAATTTTACTTTAATTTCATTTATTATCTCTTTTGCTTACTCTGCCTTTCAAGAGTAAATAAATAATAGTTACTGAAATTGCCTGCCAACGTTTATTTTCAGGAGCCGAACTAAAAACTTGATGTGGTATGGTGTCCTTGGAACCCGGGAGTTATTACAGAGATCGTACAAGAATTTAGAACAGAGGGTTCAACTTGAAGTAAGTTCCTCTTGAAGTAAATACATTTTGGATCATCTTACTTAGAAAAACAATTTCATTTGTGGAGCTAATTTGGTCTCAATTTCTCTTTATTAGTGATTAAACACTCAAGGGAAAAAATGAAAGTGATTATCAACTTTATTATAAAGGAGGTATAGACACTGGAAATGAGTGACACACATAGTTATCATTATCATTAGCTCCTGAGATATGGATGCTGCTGCAGAGTCATGGTGCCCCATGAAAACGTGGAGCCGTGGAGTACATTTATAGAATAGGATTTTTAACAGACTTTCTCATTTACATTTCCAAATTCTGACCCAATTCTATAATGCTTAAAGTTTTACCCTATAAATAGCATTCATAGTAAATAGAATCTTTTAATTTAAGTGTATTTTTTGTTCCAATTATTTCTAACAACAAATTAGTAAAAGCAAAAGAGATTTTGATCTTTTAAATTTGTTAGTATTTTTTACTAATTTAAGTACGAAATTAAGGACAGCAAAATTGATTTAATCTCCGATAACAGAAAAAAAGAAGTTTGGGCTCATGGCTCTGAAAAGTCTACTAATTTCTGTGAATTTCATTGTCTTTCACCCTTGGTTCAGGGCTCACTGTTTATGCTCATAGGCATGTCTTTCCTTTGTTGTTAGTCCTGTCCAGTTGATCAACTCCTAGTGACCCTCTGAACAGTGGAGCGGAACCCTGCTGGATCCTTTTGTGCCATCCTTTCACCTTCTGGTGCTATATCAGACAATCCATTGCTATTCATAGGGTTTCATGGCCAGTGTTTTTGGAGGTGGGTGGCCAGGTCCTTCTTGCTAGTCTGTCTTAGTCTGGAAGCTCTGCTGAAACCTGTCCACTATGAGTGACCTTGCTGGTATTTGAAATACTGGCGGCATAGCTTTCCACATCCCAGCAACACACAGCCACCCCAGTATGACAACTGGTAGATGGGCGGTGTGGTTCTCTCACTAGAAATGAACCTGGGCTGCGGTGCGAGAGTGCTGAATCTTAACCACTCGACCACCAGGGCTGGCTGTGTTTTTCCTATCTTGTATCTTTTTATAACCAGACATTTTTAATTCAGGTATATCCTACATACAGAAAAGTGTTCAAATCTTAAGTCCAAAGATCAATGAATTAAACTGAGCGTTATTGTTTTAGGTGTTATCTTAGCACTGGAATGTGGACTAAAGAGGTGCCTGGCTCATTCATTATCAACTAAATGTCCTAGTAAAAGTAAACCTCTTATACCTTCCTCTCTAGAACACAACTACATGATCAGCTGCTTTGATTTATCATTGCTTATAAATTTAAGATCAGTGTTACTGGCTGAAAAGGTGCAAAATCAGGGAAGTTCACACCTCATTAACACTGTCTTTGACAGCCCCATCCCCAGGTCAACTTGGCTTCTCGCCGATGTATTGTATAGTAATCATTTATTTTTCTGTCTATGTCACCTTGCCCCAGTGGGCCATACTCCTCTTAAGGACAGGTAGGAAATTGTATTCATCTTTGTAAACTCATGTGTTACACAATACCTAGACCTGTCTCGAGGGGGAAACAGACAGGCAAATTATCATTTTACCATAATTTGGTAAGTACTGAGATCAAGCCCCATAGCTGGCCATCTTTAAGATTTAGGGAACTATCTGGAATCAAAATGGCTGGATTGCCTTTGTTCCTAGAAGAGTGTTGAGCTCTTCAGAAATAGTCTTTCTAGCCTTTTCTACGGGTAGTCCAAATTCTGAACAAGACTATCTTAAGTACATAGCTACTTCTTACTCTCCATTTAACAGCAGTTCTTAACCCTTTTTGAGCTATGGCATTTCCTTTGGCATTCTGGTGAAACCATGGACGCCTCAGTTAGTCTATCTAAGGGTTTATCAATTTTATCTTTTTGAAAAACTGCCTCTTAGCTTGGTTAATATTTTCTATTTTTCTATTCTCTATTTCATTTATCTCTGCTCTAATCTTTATTAGTTTCTTTCTTCTTCTAACTTTGGGCTCAATTTGTTCTTTTTTTTTCCTAGTTCCTTAAGGCATAGAGTTAGGTTGTTTATCTGGGACCTTTCTTCCTTCTTGATGTTGACGTTTATTGCTATGAAATTCCCTCTTAGAACTGCTTTTGCTGCATCCCATATATTATTGTATGTTGACAGTTTTTTTCTTGCAGTATTTTGAATATGTCATCCTATTCTCTTCTGGCCTGAAATGTTTCTGTTGAGAAATCTACCCGTAGTCTTATGGGGGTTCCCTTGTATGTAACTTCTCTCTTTTCTCATGCTGCAGTCTTTGTCTTTGACTTTTGACAGTTTAATTGTAATACGTCTTGGTGTTGCTGTATTTGGTTTCAGCCTATTTTGGGTCTTTTGGGTCTCACGGATGTGGATGTCCATTTCTTTCCCCAGTTTTGGGAAGTTTTCAGCCGTTATTGCTTTAAATATACTTTCTGTCCCTTTCTTTTTTCCTTCTGCAATGTCTGTAATGTGAATATTGTTGCTTTTCATTGTGTCACACAAGTCTCATAGGCCTTCTTCACTCTTCTTTTATTTTTTCTTTTTGCTTCTCTGATTTGATGATTGCTAATGTCCTATTCTCTACATCACTGATTCTTCTACTTGGTCTAGTCATCTGCTTTTGAAACTTTCTATTGAATTCTTCAGTTCATTTATTGCCAGCCCTAGGGTCTGGTTTCCACACACCCAGGTAAGGAGCTGAGTCACAGCCCCACCTGCTGTGAAGAGTGTCTCCCAGCCACATCTGATCAGAGGGGCTGGTGGGAACACCTGGAAGCTGTGTAGCTTAGCAACACTCCAGCCAAGAGGTGGGCTGGCAGAACTGATGCCTCCAGAGCAAAGCCAGTGCTGGGAGTAGAGTGTTTTGCAATCATCTAGTAAGCCTGACCAGAGAATCCAGGCAACCACAGAGGCCATTCTACAACCTCACTTGGGTAGGGAACCAAGCCAGTAGTCCTATCCAACTGTTCTCAGCCAGTGGCACACCCCTGCATCCGTGACCTCAGAGCTTGAACAATTGCCTTGCCCCCAAATACACCATAACAGTAGCCACCTGCCCAAGGACATTACCAGTAGACATGCCTAGAAACACAAATTGAGCTGACTCGTGAAGATGTGTCTCTGCCAAAGCAAACCTGTAAAGTCTGGAAGAGGAACTTGATTACTCAAATGCAGAATACCAATGTAGGGAATAAAGGATCATGAAAAACCGAGTAAATGTAACACCAAATGAAACTAATAAAGCTCTAATAACTGATCTTAAAGAAATGGAGATTTATGAACTGTCAGACAAAAATTCAGAATAATCGTCTTAAAGAAGTTTAGTGTGGGGCTGGCCTGGTACTGTAATGGAGTGAGATCAGAGTTGGGACTCCCACAAAGTGACCCACAATGCTGGGGGCATGTTGGTTTTACCCTCTGGGTTCTCTTTTCCCACTAGAGGCACCGGAAGCTCAGGGGACACTTCTCTGCACGTGGTGCTGTGCTGGCCTAGGGGGAGGGGCAATGCCGTCACTGTGTAGCCACTTCTCTTAGCCTTCTAGTGCATCTGTCTTGGTCTCTGTGTTGCAGGGTGGGAGCTTCAGCCTCACCCCTGGGTTCTAGGATTCTCTCAGATGTCTTGTTCTTGAATAGTTGTTCTTATGAGGGGAGGGAGTGAAATCAGGAACAACCTACGTGGCCATCTTGGTGTCGTCACTCTCCCAACTAAATATTTTTTAATTGTTATAGAGTGCTATATGTGTTTCTTTAGTGCCACATAAAGTAACAAAAATCTAATGGCATATATAGTAAATATCAAAAATTTTGATGTAATGATGAACATAAATGATATTGCAAGATGCCTGAAACATCTAATGTAATGTAACACAAAAACGTCTGTTTTTCTGTTGGTAATGAAGTCATAGGTATTGTCAAAATGTGCTTTGTTACCTACGTTTACGATTGGATACAATGCTAAATTTCAGAGGTTAGTGGACAGAAGAGATACAGACTGGCATGAGAGTTAACAGATTCTTGAATCTACACATAGACCGCTGGTTTCTGAACTTTAGGTTAAGAGACCTTGATATAGAAGTTTATGTCAAATGATAAAAAGGGAAATAAAATCAGTAAAACAAGATAAATGAAAACATGTTAATATATATAAAAAGGTAAAGTAGAAAAAGTAGAGAATTCTTTATCATAGTTAAAAACAAACAAATCACCTGTTACTCCTGAGGGCTATGGAAGGCCCATTGTCTAAAACTTCATTTCCCTGATGCTGGATCACTTGGGATAAAGGTGGAAAAGAGAGACCCAAGACTTGGGACACTGCCCAGAAAGATCCCTTGAAAGACAGTGCCAGTACTTGGCAAAAAAACTCAACTTTTTCTCAGAGAAGTTTCCTTTCCCTGTTGTATTGTATAGAAGAAAGACAATCTGAGTTCATGTCTTGACTTTAAATTGGTGCGGAACAAAGACTTTGACCTTAGTTTCCCCATCTGCGAAATGGATAAGTAATGCTTTCATGCAAGATCATAGTTCAGTGAGTCAATGCATAAGAAATCACAGTGGAAATTGAAAAGAACTATACAGATATAAACGGTTTCTCAAGCCACGTCAACTGTGAATCTGATGTGTACCCAGGTTTCAGAACCATTGAGTGACATTTATAATCCTCTTTATAATCATGGGAATGCCAGAAATTAAGATTGACATCATAACATCAAATTTTGCTACTTTTAGAGTAGAAACACCTTTGATCTATGAGTATAAAAATTTCATTAACATTTCAAGCTCTTTTCTTAAGAAGTGTGACTTTTTTGCTCATAATATACCTAATTTACACACGTCAAGTAGTGTGTTTTACTTTTTAAGTGAAATAATGATTATATGCTATTTTGAGTCCTTTAAGTACTAAGATACATGAAGTAAAAACAACTTTTAAAAAACAATGTTTATCTGTCGTCTATAATGAAATACATAATAAAGAACAAATAGTTAATTCACATTTTTTTATTCTAAATATTCTCATAAGCAGATAATGGATATTTTCATAATCTGTTTATACCCTTTCTAAGACTCTAAATTTAGTTTATTGTATAATAGTAATTTCTGTCTTTGTTTCATTTACTTTAATAACTGGGTATAACTACTTTTTAAATCACCTTATAATAAAGTTTACTGAATGCTTTCTACATATTGCCTTTAATTCTTAAAGTTTGTGAGGTAATTGTTATCATGCTTTATGAGGCAGGTATTATTATTCAGTTTGGAGGAGTAAAGTCACCTGCCCACGATCAAACAGTTAATACCTGGAGGAGCCAAAATTTCAACTTCAGTGTTTTTTCACCGTAAAACATTAATTTGTAATTATGACTGAAGAAAGAAATTTGCTGGCATCCTACTACGTGTTTTAGGTGCTTTCCTATCCCTTCCTTATTGGCCACACTATGGACTAGGCATTATTAGCCCATTTTACAGGTGAGCAAAATGAAGCTCTGAAAGTTTAAGGGACTCACACAAAGAATAAGTGACAGAATTCAAAACAGATCCACTGGACCGCACTGCCCAGTGAAAGGGGCGGAAAGCTGATACTAATCAGAAAAAAAGTATAACGGCAATTCTCCAGCATTTGGCCACATCATGAACCACAAGTGGAAATGTGGAAAGACAGAGAAGATTATAAAAGAATGTAGCACTTCTCAAGTTTTTCCTGATTATAAGAGAAATTGTTGAGTCAGGTGACCTTAATATATTGAATCTCTGCTTCTTACATTTTTCCTAGGAGACTCTATGAAATGGATATTAAGCACCTAACTCTGGGTGTTTTGCTTCATGTGTATATGTTAATTCAGCAACAGACATGGAACTTCCTTCTGAAAATGTTGACCATTTTTCATAGTATGTTTGCAAGTAGTGTTTCTCTTTATAAAATCTTTAAGACTGCTCTGAATTGGTTTTTAAATACTTCTTTTATATTTACAGAGATAGCATTTTTCTGTTTCCTTAAAGTTAGTCATATGATTTGAAACAGCTTATGATAAAGCACACAGAGATATCTGTTCAATTTATTGGGTTCAGAAAAAGTTTATTTTTCTACTAAATACTTAATGTTCACTCATTGAATGAACACTCATGGAGCAGCAGCTAGGTGCCAGGAACTGCCCTAGGTGCTGGATACAGCATGCATCTTTGAATGTGTTTTCACGAAAAGGAAAAGAAAGGAATTGTAAAAGATGCCTATGGGTGTAAACCAAGTATAAATTATCCTCAGTTATTTAAAATGATGGAAAAATGAATCCAAACTGGCTTCTCATTTGTTCTAAATGTTGAAGATAATTTTGATTGGGCATTAAAATGCAATTTTTGTAAAGTTATGTTAATTATTTTTTGATTTGAGAATTATTTAATGAAAATATAACATCTGTTTTAAGTATGACATCTGCAAGCTCTTCACTTAAAATGAAGGCTTAAACCTTCTACTCAGTAAGAATTTATTCCCGTGGCAAATACAATTACTTCACCAACCGTGGGATTTCTTTTTTCATTTATGTGGTAATTAAATTGTTATTTAAGTGATTAATTAGAAGGCATGGAGTGCTTCCTGACATGCATGTTTTCTTCTTAAAGAACTTGGTTTTGAGTTTAGCCGGTCCCCCAGTTGGTTACAGACACAGGCGAAGTTCCAGGAGTTGTGAAAGGCACTAGATGAGGTGGTCAGGACCGAGAGTCACCCTCACAGAGGCTCCTTTATAAAGGATGCTTAAAATAAGTACAAAGATGGCTATTATACAAATGAGAATATCATAAGTGATCTAAAAAGGACTCAAGGAGGTACTGCTTGATCTTGGAGGAAAAAAAGAGATAAAACATTTTTAAAAATTTGATCTTCTGTAACAACTTCTGCTGTAGTTGTTTATACTTTTTAAATTTTTTTTTTTTTTTTTTTTTTTTTTTTGTAGATTCTCCCTGAGCTAACATCCACTGCCAATCTTCCTCTTTTTGTTTGTGAGCTGCCACCACACCATGGCCACTGACAGATGAGTGGTGTAGGTCCATACCCAGGAACCGAACCCAGGCTGTCAAAGCGGAGCATGCCAAATTTAACCACTAGGCCACTGGGTCTGGCTCTGTACTTTTTAAATGAAAAAAAAAAATTAGGTAAAGGTAATGTGTAGGAATGTATTTATAGGAGAGCAAGCATTACCAACAGACTTTCCTCCACCATCCTTTGTCTTTGGTGTTCTAGTGTCTTCCACACTAGTGGTTTTGCCCTTCTTATCTAACCTCTAAGCTTTTGACCTTACAGTGTGATGGGCAGTATATTCCTCTCCCCAGCCTGCAAGGAATAGCAGTGTTGAACATTCCCAGCTATGCCGGAGGCACTAACTTTTGGGGTGGAACTAAAGAGGACGATGTAAGTATTTCCTTGCCCTTTCCAGCTTCTAGAGGCTGCCCACATTTCTGGGCTCATGGCCCTTCCTCCGTCTTCAAAGCCAACAAAGGCAGGTTGAGTCCTTCTCATGTTGCATCACTCTGATCTCTTCTGCCTCCCTCTTCCACTTTTGATGACCTTTGTGATTACATTGGGCCCATTCAGGTCATCGAGGATAATCTCCCCATCTCACGGTCCTTAATTTAATCATATCTGCAAAGTCTGTTTTGCCCTGTAAGGTAACATTCACAGGCTCCTGGGATGAGCACGTGGACATTTTGGGGGCAGGGAGGGGGACATATTCTGGCCTACCAAAATACCTTTCTGTACTTTTAATTTTCTAAATTTATGTGTATATTATTTTTATTTTTAGAAATGTCAAAAGGGCTCATTTGGCCATTAAAGTTTGTCTATTTCTATTTTCTTTGTATTCTTTCCTATATTAAAAAAAACACACAACCTAACCAATGTAATTGTTCTAAAAATAATAAAATACAAAAGAGAACACAATTATTAAAGTAAATCTAACAATAAAAATGAGAAGTGTTATTGTGATCTTTATTTGAAGAGTCACATACATTGACAGGCCCTTTGACTTGAGGCTTTTGAAAGGATTGTTCCCACTGGCCCATTTTCTCAGGGCTCTTAAATGAGCAGGCAGGCATTAAAGTATAGAATAAATTGGAAAGTATTTGTAATTTTCGTGATATGAATATATTCCAATCCTATTAGAGTATAAAAACTTACATTAGCAGTCAGTTTTTTGTCAGCCTATCACTACTCTTAAATATTTTCAGGGGAAGACATCAGTGAGATTAAGATAAATAAAGCTGTCTTTTGAATACCTACCGGGTAGTCAGACGGTGTTCTGAGATCTTCACATTCGTAATTTAATACCTACAGTTTTTATCTAAATTTTGCCAATGAAGAAACTGACTCGAAGTTTACACAGTAAGTAGCAGAGACAGGATTTCAAACCAGGCAGTCTGATCACAGAAATAATAAGAAATCATCAGTGTGTGCCAATGCGTGTCCTGATATTTTCAGTGAAGGTTTTAATTAGTATACTACTTTATACTGAATAATTTTTTCAGAGGCATGATTATTTATGATACGGTAAAAGAGGCAATACAGCTGAAATTTAAAATTTTGGGTTAAATTAATTTTGTGAAAATGCATTTAGCGTCGAAGCAAAGTAAGCCTATATGATTTTTATCCTTTGAGGTTTCTATTTCCATATTCTCAAATGCTCTAAAAAGTTGTTACGTTAAGATGTAAAGCACATATACATACTGCTTGTTACACCTTGAAAGATTTCCCGTACAACGTACCAGGTGAACTGGAGCAGAAGTTGCATCTCCATTAGCCTTAACCTTATGAAATCCATGTGATCTTTCGAATTTTTCACATTTCCTGAGATTATACACATCATTTTATCAAGACGTCTAAGTTCTGTATGCACAGACATTTAATACATTTTATACCGAGATGAATTCTTTGGAAATATAATAGTTCACTAATCCTAAGAGTGCTTTATGAGGGGCATGAATGTTATATCCACGTGGGTTTTAAAACCTTTTTTATTATGTTTATTTATTTTAAGCTATCCACAGTGATTATTTTGTCCATAGACTAGCACTTCCTAATAATATATACTTAATTTTCTGCTTCCTATTTTTATAGATTTTTTAAAAATTATGTGTATTGCAGTTTACATTGCTCGATGTGCCAGTTTACTTGAGCCTCAACTTTATTAGTGAAAGTATAATGTAGTTTTTCCTTTCAGATATTTGCTGCACCATCATTTGATGACAAGATCCTAGAAGTCGTTGCAATATTTGATAGCATGCAAATGGCTGTTTCAAGGGTTATTAAGCTGCAGCATCATCGAATAGCTCAGGTTTGTTTCTCAGATCAAACCTGACTTCACTACTTGGGCCACTGGGGAAGCCTTTCCAAATGACTCCTACAGTGTATATTCGTCCATAAAGTACAGACTTTCTTGTCATGTCAGTTGTTAATATGTCATCCTAAGTGGAAAAGCATAGCATTCCATCCCACAGACTGGGCTAAAAGTCAAGCTTGAATGCAGATTGAGTGTCAATTTCTCAGGATGATTCGTACTCTAAAATGACTCGTTTTCTTTCAGTGCCGTACAGTGAAAATCACTATATTTGGTGATGAGGGAGTCCCGGTGCAGGTGGATGGTGAAGCATGGGTTCAGCCTCCAGGGATTATCAAAATTGTGCACAAAAACAGAGCTCAGATGCTAACAAGGGACAGGGTATGTAACAAAAATATTTTTCCAGATTTTTATCAAGCCTTTCCAAAAAACTCACAAATTTTTATGAAAAATAGAAACCAAGGAAAGAGATTTAAATTCGCTCTTAAATCTGACATTTAAGTCATTGTGGTTTTAAATATGAACAAATATTTATTTAGTTTTTAAAAAAATAAGTAGTCTTTATTTTTAAGTTTTTTTAGGTTTAAAGAAAAAGTGAGCAGAGAATACAGAGAATTCTAATTCTGTTCCCACATACCTCCTCACCTTTCCAGTGAACACATAAATTTCCTTATAATGTTCTCCTCACCATCTTGCATTAATGTGCACATTTATTACAGTTGATGAGTCAATACTGATACATTATAACTAACTAAAGTTGTAGTTTATGTTACTGTTTGTGTTATACATTCTATGTGTTTTGACAAATGTATAATCACTTGTATCCACCATTACAGTATCACAGAGAATAGTTTCCCTGCCCTAAAAATTCCTTGTGCTCCATGTTTCTATCCCTCCCTCCCTTACCCCAACCCCTGGCAACCACTGATCTTTTTACTATCTCCATCGTTTTGCCTTTTCCAGAATAGGTATTTTTAATTAAGGTCACACGCATAACAAACAAGACTGCCAATGTTCCTCCTATGTATTATACATATAATAGTAAAGATTGAAGCATAAATTGAAGCTATCTGTTTTTTTTAAGATTGACACCTGAGCTAACATCTGTTGCCAATCTTTCTGTGTTTTTTTGTCTTTTTCTCCGCAAACCCTGCAGTACATAGTTGTATATTCTAGTTGTAGGTCCTTCTAGTTTTGCTATGTGGGACGCTGCCTCAGCATGGCTTGATGAGCGGTGCTAGGTCCACGCCCAGGATCCAAACAGGCAAAACCCTGGGCTGCTGAAGCAGAGTGCACGAACTTACCCACTCGGCCCTGGGGCAGACCCCTGAAGCTATTTTTTTTAACTTTTCAGTGATATATTCATCATCATCAATGACACTACTTTTTACTTGTTGTGATACACTGGAAAATGTTAAAATATCTTTTTTGTACTTATGATTTAGTTCATGCGGTGTTAGAATAGGAAAAAAGCAATAGTGATTTGAAAGTCATTCATATAATATCTAAATACACATTTGGGCCTCAGAGTTCTAAAGTAACAATTCCTTGTAATATTGATGTCAAATAGGCTTTTGAAAGCACTCTGAAATCTTGGGAAGATAAACAGAAGTGTGATGCTGGTAAACCAGTTCTTCGAACCCATTTGTACATCCAACATGCCGTTGACTTGGCAACAGAGGAGGTGTCGCAGATGCAGCTCTGCTCCCAGGCCGCGGAGGAGCTCATCACCAGGTATGGTGGTCCTGCTGGCTTTTGGGCTGTGAGAAGTCTGGTGTTGACCAGTTTTGTTTTTTTAATTTTAATACATCATCGGTTTGCGATATCTAAAAGAGATAATTTTACTCTCTCCATTTACTGCCTTATTTATGCCTCAGCAATTATGGCTCTCCTTCATCAGATCCTCTCCAACACATGCATCTGCACACCTGTGTTCTCTACAGAACAGATCTTGGATTTCCTGAAACACAGTGGAGAGCTTGCCTACTTACCATACCACACAGTACTCTTTCCCTCATTGTTTGTTTCCTCAGTTTACACATAATCTTTACACTATGCCGTTCACTATGCTGCCTTGTAATTATTAATTAAATGTTTATGGAATGTAGAAAGAAATATAAACATTAACCCTGCTCCCAAGGAGGCTTGGAGGGTGGTGATGGGTGGCAAGAGTCCAAGAATTAGTTTCTGACAGACTTATCACAGAGATTGCAAGACCATACAAATTAATTTTAGTAGACAGAAATGGAGGAGATAAAAAACACAAGTTCTATGAGTGTAAAACAGATGAAAGTCACTATGACCAGGAGTAGGCTTCAGAGGGGAGGAGAGGCCACAGACAAGTGTCGTATCTCCTCTTCACCTAAATCTTATCTACAAAATGAGGATAGTAAGAGCTACGCTCTGAGGTCACTGTGAAGGTTGCTTGAGTAAAGCACTTTACCACCAGGTAGAGTGCTTATCAGCACATCCTATCTGACATATTTAGTGTTCCCTGCATGGTAGCTATTTTATCTTCCCACACCTTCATCTGGTCACTGATAAAAATGTTGAAAAAGAAAAGAAGGCAGACAAAGCTCAGTGGTACTAGGGGCTAACTTCCTCCTTCCCCTCCCTCTCCTCACCATCTGCTCCCCCTCTCCCATTCCTCATTCTCCTCTCTAAATATGTGTTAGGTACCTAGAATGTACTAGATGTTAGAGATATAGGAGAAAAGATTTACGCTCCCTACTGCTGGGGACCAACATTCAGAATTAGAATGAAGTATGATAAGTGCAAGTTACTGGGTAACTTAGAAGAAAGGTAAGGGAAAATGAATATTTAGTCAACTAAATCCACGTAACTGCATTATTGTACATCTCAGCTTGTTATCCACAGAGATATTAGTTTTAGGGAGAATACATTTCTTTTAGATAGTACTATGAACAACTTCTGTGGACTCCAATTTATAAGGGTTTTTTTTTCTTTTTTCCCAGCTTTGTTGAGGTATATTGACAAGTAAAAATTATATATCTTTAAGGTGTACTTGTGATGATTTGATATACGTATACATTGTAAAATGGTTACCACAATCAAGCTAATAAATATATTATGGAAAATAGTATGGAGTTTCCTCAAAAAATTAAGAACAGAACTACAGCATTTTCTTGAAACCAGAATATACTCTCTTGAAGCCAGAATATTTCCTATATTATCATCTTGTCAACCAACCAAATAACCTTATCCAAAAAAAAAAGGAAGTAAAAGTTGGCCAGACTTGCATTTGGTCAACTTAGTTTGGTTCCCCATCTGTTTTTTAAAATTTTTCAAAAGATGAAAATCAGTCTCACTCATCAGTTTTCAGAATTTATTCATTCAATATTTACCAAATAATTTTGAGCTTTTTCTATGTGCCAACCACCATATTAGGCACTGGGGATGCCAAGATGACTGCATTGTAGTCGTTCTTCTGAATTTGCTGGCAAAGTAGTAGGAGGGAGAAGTGTGGTTGAAGTGCTGTCACAGGTCACACAGTGGGCTCTGTGGACACACAGAGGAGGCACAGAGGGAGGGCAGCCTGGAGGAAGTGGCCTCTCAGCCAAGTCTTTAGGGAAAGTAAAAGGAGAAGCAGTCTAAGCATGGGAACCAGCCTGGGCAAAGGCCCAGAGGAGTGTATGTGTATAGTACTTTCAGGAAATCTCAGGGAATTAGGGTGACTGAAACATTGGCATGGTGTATTTGAGAGTGTGAGAATGTGGATGGAGAGGTCGGGAGGGGCCAGTTCTTTATCAGGGTGTTTCTAGAAGCAGTCTGGAGCATTGTCTGGAGGACAGCAGAATGAGGGCAAGGTAAACACTGTTGGAGTGGTCCTGATAGGAAACAGTGGATTGAGGCAGTAGAGATGGAAAGGGGAAGAGAGATTTAAGATAGGCTCTAAAATTGATTTATGGGTATGAATTAGGAGACAGGATGACCCTATGGTTTCTAGTGAATGGCTAGACGAATTTTGGTGCCTTTGACGGAGCCGTAAGATTCAAGGAGAGGAACAGGTTTTGAGAGAGAAAATGATGGATTCCATGTTGGATTAAAGAATTTCAATTATGTTAGAAATATCTAGGAGGAGGTTCAGTTGGCAGTTGGAAATGTTGATCTGAAGTTGATTTATCTCTTTTTCTTTGAAAATTAGAATAACATTTATCCATCTCTGTTCTGTTGGTAAATAACCCATTCTTCATAATTTCTCAAGGTTATTGGTAAGAATGCTGAGATGACATTTGCAAGTTCCTGTGTCCCTTAGATATCAACTATATGATCCTTAAGAGTTAAACTCCTTTCCTTTACTCTTGATTAAACTGCATAGGGCTTCTGCCTGTTCTCTTGTTCTACCCTTTCCAGATTGAAGATCGTTCTCTTTGAAGATACCAGAAGCAAAAAGGGTTTGCATCATCTTGCCTTCTTGCTTGTCTGTAAACCTTACATCATTTTCTAGCAATTGGTAGAAATCTTTCTCCTTTCTTTTCTTTGGCCTTACTGCCCTCCAGGATTTTGTTTTTCCAGAACCATTCTTGAAGATTTAGATTCCAGAGGACTGTGGCACAACAGACTTTGGAGTTGGATAGACATAAATTCAAATCCTGTTTCTATCATTTACTAGCTTTGTGTACGTACTAAATCTCTCTGAGCCTCAATGTATTCACCTATAAAGTGGAGAAAATTAATCACGGCTGCCTTTTAAGATTGTGAATATTAAATTAGATAATGTATATAAGGCATTTAGCCTATAGATGATAAGTATGATAACACTCTTGCGCTAATCTGTTGTGTTTGTTCCTGGTTGAAATTTCAATGAATTAAAGATAAGTTTCTACTCTTTACATTTGGGACCTCTCTCACTTTCCAATGATACCGCAGAATGAAGTGTTACTGTATTTTTTCTTCCAAATAGCAACTGAATATGTTTCTCTCTGATTCTAAGCCTAACTTTTTATATAAGGATTTTTGCTTTACTGGTGTTTGTTGCAATGGGGTTTGAATTTTGTAAATCTACCTGGTGCCATTCATAATTGAGCAGTGATTTAAGAAAAAATTTTCCCTTAGTGACTTTTATTTTACTTGTTTTATTCTACCACTTCTACACTTCAGAAAAATCAACAATACTCAGAAAGTTTTTCGTTCATTTCTTTCCTTTTCACTTTCAGGATTTGTGATGCAGCCACGATCCACTGTCTTTTGGAGCAAGAACTGGCCCACGCTGTGAATGCATGCTCCCACGCACTGAATAAGGCCAACCCACGGTTCCCAGAGGTGAGGAGCGAATGGTAAATTCTCATTCCCCAGATTTTTTGGTGTTACACATATGTTTTGTTACTATAAAATGTGCCGCACCCTTTGAAAGAACATTATATAGTCTGTATGAGTCTCTGCCAGAAGCTTATGGTAAATTTGTGGCCAAATTTTTCTTTATTTTTCTTTTCCTGCCATTTCCCCATTCCTGCTCTTAAATTCTCTTCATTTTTTTCTTTTTTCTTTTTTTGAAGATTGGCATTTGAGCTAACATCTAGTACCAATCTTTTTTTTTTTTTTTTTCCTTCTTCTTCTTCTCCCCAAAGCCCCCTAGTACATAGTTATATATGCTAGTTGTGGGTCCTTCTAGTTGTGGCATGTGGGATGCCGCCTCAGCATGGCTTGATGAGCAGTGCTAGGTCAGTGCCCAGGATCCAAACTGGTGAAACAGGGGGTTGCTGAAGCAGACCGCACGAACTTAACCACTCCGCCACAGGGCTGGCCCTGCTTCATTTTTTTCTATTTCACTTTCAATCGCTTGTCACCTTGCCATCTTCCTTCTGCTGCTTCTCCTTTTAACTACAACCATTCCTCCTTATTTCTTCTTTTACTTTCTCCCCTGCACCTTGATATAGGTATTGTGTGTTTTATAAAAGACGTTCATTCATTTTTGAAGTTGTGCACTAAAATTATTCTTACTTCATTTTGTTTCACTAAATTGGTAAATTTAGTAAATTTTTTAATGTAGAAGTTAAATTTTTATAACTTCTGTACATTTTTTGATGTAGAAGTTAGTAATAGAATGGATAAAATATAACTCTCTTGAAATGTGATACATGGTACAAGGCTTATAGACAAAACTGATGGCTTGTTTTATTCTTTTAATTATTCAATTGAAGTTAACTAAATAAATATACAAATAAATGCTAGTGCTCAAGATTGAAGTCTGAAAAACAATCTGGTTGGAACTTCTGAGAGTGAACGTCAGTGGATTGAACTAATTATGATCAGATAGCACCCCTTTAGGACATAATTTTCTTTGACCGAACTTTTTTATGGGAATATGTAAATGTTGTTGCCAGCATATATGTGTTTGTATGTAGGAGATGTGGTCCTGCGGGTATTCCTATAGCCAGTGCATTCTTTTGGTTCTGTGATAGAAGAGGTAATCATGCTAACAAATGTGAGTGTGAAATTTTGCAATTATAATAGAATTTTGGTAGATTTTAAAAGTGTTTGTGACGTGAATTTAAATTAGAAGAATAAAATTTGAAGTATTTGCTGATGACTGAATCCCAATTTAATACAGAACTACTTGTCTTGATGATCTTGTTTTTTTTCTAGAGTCTTACGAGAGACACTGCCACTGAAATAGCCATCAATGTGAAGGCACTGTATAATGAAACAGAATCTTTACTAGTTGGCAGGGTTCCTTTGGTAAGGAAAAGAAATGCTTGCTAACTTAAGAATGATGATAAATGTATGGGCCTTACCTTCATTCGGGAGCATGCATTCATCAGATTCTAGGGCATCACGCTTCTGGCCTCCATCCTTACAGCTTCCTTTTTACCTAGCTTTTGCCTTCAAGAAAATATATGGCTGAACCTGGGAGTTAAGATTCAGGCTAACAGGAGTAGAGATCCCCCTCACATATGCCATCGTGTTTCTGTGCAATCCTGCCCGCCCCAGTCAGCTTTGAGAGACTTGAGCTTTTTAAAGTGTGGTAGACATTACTCATTAGCTCGTTATTACAGCAAAGTGGAGGAAATCATAGGTTTTGTTCCCAGAATTAACATTTGAGATATGATTGGTATGGTTCTCTAGATTTGCTTAAAAGACAACACTTTTTAGACTCAGTGTTTCAAGAACTAGCCGTATCATTAGATTAACTCAGATCGGTGCTGGAAATCAAGATTTGGCCAAGTCTGAATCTGACCACAGTCCGTGGACCTCAAGCATAACTCCTAGAAGTCCACAGATGTCCTATTTGATTTTCCCAGAGTCTTTTGCTTGTCAGCCTTGCTTTATTCCCTCACCATTTGCAAATGTTGTAGTTTATTGGGTCTTTTCGCCACCTAGTGTTCAACTGTAGGTTATTCACACATGCTGTTGTAACTGCATAGAAAGCCTAACGCGTTAGCTATTTTTTATTTCCTTGTGACAGTTCTGATTAATTGATAGGTGGTGATCTTAAAAACTTTCTCTTGACTGTACTTCTATCTCTTGCTTTGGAAAATGTACACCTAAATGAAAGTAATAGTAAGAGTGACAGTACCTGGCACAGCTGGAAAATGGAGGTGTGTCACATAGCCAACTAACTCATAAGTGACTGTGGTTGGAATTTCTGTTTGGTTGGGGTCCGGCAGAGTACCACCCTTGGAGCATGCTTCACTCTGAGAAGAGACGCTTAAAGGCTGAATGAAGTCCATTGCTCTCACTCCCCTCCAGAGGAAACTGAAATACAGCTTGTTTGGGGCAAGAGATGGTTTGCTATGGCAATGAAGAAAAGCTTAGGAAGAAACACTGGTTATCTCTTTTGATAAAACGCATGGGAACATCTTCTTGGCTATTCTTGGCACTTCTGTTATTAACCAGAATCTTCTAGGTGCCCTTCTAATATAAATTAGTCCTTTAGGAAATCCAGTGAGCTGTGACTTTGGTCCCAGTTTTTGGCTGAAGGGCATGTATTTTTTGTATTTTTTGAAATATATTTAAGATAATTTCTGATTGACAAGAACTAGAAGTATAACTTATTCTGTATTTTAGCTCTCTATACTGTAAGTACCCATTAATATTTGTCAATTATATTATGTTAATATAGAAGGACCCCCTCCACTTTTAATCCTTCTGTCATTGTCACATATGGATGTTTGGTTTAAAATGCACACCAGTGAATTTTTTCAAAATCTTTGACAATATTGATATCAAAATAAAGAGTTGATCACAGTTGAGAGTGAGTAAGGTTTGCTTTTTATTTTGCTTGTAGAATGAATATGCAAAAACCATCTTATCAATTTTATAAGACATATTTTCTTAGACTAAAAGGAAAGTGGTAAATTTTATATGACAGGGTAGAGAATCTCCATATTTTTATTAACTACAAGAAATAGTAGATACCTTGAATAACAGAGGGAAAAAAATAATGCCTGTAATAGATAATAGCAATATTCTCTCTGAACTTTCAGTTTAAAATTGTATGAACCCAAATGTTGGTATTTTACAGTTTTAGACTAATTTACAAAAGTATTGATTACCTGGACGAGACCTTAAAATAATCTAGTTACATTTTACTATTTATTGAAGAGGAAACTAAGACTCCTGAAATCAATTAAGCTCCCTGAGTTGCTTAGTTATCGATAAGGCAAGGACTGGAATTCAGTCACCTCCCTTCCAGTTCTGTGCATAACAGTATTTATTTCACTTTTATTCATTTATTAAATTTGTAAGTGCTTTTTAATAAACTGCCCCAAAGGGGTGGATAATAGGTGACCAGTTAAATTCTCTTTAAAGTTCCCAAACCCTCTGATTACAAGCCGTTTAGCTTTTTGCTTTGCCCTGATTTTACAGCAGCTTATCATCACAAATTTTTCTGAGGTTTGTGGGTGTCTTTTCCTTAAACTTTTAATTTTAATCCTAAATTATTTTAATTCTCCAAGAGATTTTTGTGCCAAGTGGTTCTTATTATATGACATGGTTTTGGCCAATTTTTAAAATATTATTATTTGTTCACATAGTGACCTATGTAAATCAGAAGGATTTTTGCGACAAATAAGCAGACTAATGAGATTACTCACTAGTGCAAGCAGACAGAATGAGTGGGTGGATGTATGGATAGGAAGGAAGGGGGGGAAGCAAGAGGGAGGGAAGAAAGGATTTACATAGAAAAAACACCAAAAGCAATACTTTTTTCTGTGAAATTACTAAAGTCTTAGATCATCTTTGGGAAGTAAGGATAAATCTATCCAGATGTTTTTATAAATGAACTCAGTGTAAAATAATTTGTTACTTTTTCTATATTCCTTTGTATTAAAAACAACAACAACCTCTAGCTTAGCCTGATAAGGGAGAAAGATGTTCACTGTCAAAATAAAATAATTTATTCTGTTTGCGTTTGGTCGCTGAGCCTTGTTTTGTTTTGTTTTTAATCTGCTGGTAAATAGCATTTGGAATCTCCACATGAAGAGCGGGTATCCAATGCCTTACATTCTGTGGAGGTGGAGTTACAGAAGTTAACAGAGATTCCCTGGCTTTATTACATCTTACACCCAAATGAGGACGAGGTATGTAAAATTTGGCCTCTTGCTTTATAAATGTGAACCTTATGACGATGGAATTTGAACTCATCTTTTGAAGCAAAGATATTCAGGGGAAAATGAATTTTGAACACCACTTTCAAAAGTACTGGTCTTGAACAAGCGAGAAAGGCTTTTATGTGAACAGAGATATCTTATGGGAATCAGTACATTTTCAGTAGAATGTAACATCGTGAACTTTTTTTGAAGAAGTTCTCACTTCGACAATGTTTTGTTTTTATAACCTATTCCTGTGTTATCTCTAATATCAGAGTGGATTTTTCTTCTCTTAACATCCTGAGAAAATTCTTTTCTTGCTCGACTCGAACAGGAGCCTCCTATGGATTGCACCAAGAGAAACAACAGAAGTACAGTATTTCGTATAGTGCCAAAATTTAAAAAGGAAAAGGCTCAGAAGCAGAAGACAAGTTCACAGCCTGGTAGGTGATCCACACTGGAAGGGAAAGTATAACATTGTGGAAAAAATAACTTATGAAAGTGATATCACTGAGGTGATGAAAACGTTCTGGAACTAGATAGTGGTCATCGTTGCACAACATTGTGAAAGTACTGAATTGTACTTTGAATTGTACCCTATAAACATTGTACCTGTAGACATTGAATTGTACCCTATAAAATGATCAAAACGGTGAATTTTATTTTATGTTCACTTTATCATAATAGAAACAACCATATCATATATCTTACTAAAATCAGTCCACATATCCCCAGGAACCTGTAGTTCTGAAGCGCACGGGCAAATGGGGTGGTTGCTGATTTCCTTCAACTTTGTTTGGAGGACGTCAGTGTGTCTGTTTGGATGGTTCGTTATCTTGCTCAACAGCAATTCGAGGCATTGACATGTAACTTTTTTATTCAAAGTTCAAAATCTAGATCATTTTGATAAATGGAACATAGAAACTTTCCTTTACTCCTTTAACTTGCTAAATATATTTTCCACCTAGAGTTCTATCTTCTCTTCCTGCTGTTTTAAGGACTTACTATACCGTTTCAGCCCCTCAGTAATGACAGTCTGCTGTGACACTTGTGTTCTCAAGCAAAGGTTAAACTCTCTCTGACATTGTCTTCGTGGTTCCCTTTCCACCTTTCCCTGAGGTTAAATTTAATGCTGTACTTTGTGTTAAAGCACCCTCAAGTTCTGTGTGTATGATGGTATGTGCCTTTTACAGTCAGATCACTTTGTAATTCTTCTGAGTTAGCTATCTCACTTTAAAAAGTGATAGATAATCTTATTTTTGACAATCTTAGAACAGCTATTGAAGGGCATTTTAAAACCAAATATGGAAAATAAGTAGACTTTTATTAACCTGATCAGTGCTGAATAAAATGTATAAAAGAATGCTTATGCACACTGAAAAATAGCCATCCAGCTAATCTTAGAGAGCAGTGTGGACAGTTTTTAGATGACGTTAAGTTGATTTAACAGAACATTTATTGCTGTAATTATCAATAATTATCATTATCAATAGTAATAGAATCAATAAAGGCGACACTTGAAGTCAAGACCTGAAGCAGAAGTTTGTATAAAATTGAGTACCCCACGTCAGATTTTAAATTTGAATTAGCATTTGTCACTAATTAAACTATAACTAGTTTCATATATGGTCTTAAGGAAATCATTAGACCTTATTTAGTCCTTGTGCTACTGATCCTAATCATGAGAAATACCTTTTGTATACATATTGTGTAGTTCGGGTGGCTTTAAGGAAGAAATTGCGCTAAAGCTAAAGGCACAGTTGCCCAGCGGGGAATGTCTGTGTAGTCAGATCCTTGTGTTGGTTGATAGTCTGTAACCTGCATGGGAAAAAAATGGAATTGCAGTTTTGTTGAAACAACGCCTTTCACCTTTCCCTTTGCTAGCACTGCTGCTCTCCTCTGTTTTGCATCTTCTTTGGCCAACCTTTGCTTTGTGATGCATTGAGCATGTAGAAATTAAGGGGGTTTTGCTCTTAACTTTGGTAGTTCAGAAATGGGGCACAGAGGAAGTTGCTGCTTGGCTGGATCTGCTCAATTTGGGAGAGTACAAAGAAATCTTCATCCGTCATGACATCAGAGGGGCTGAACTTTTGCATCTGGAAAGGCGAGATCTTAAGGTATTTCCTTTGTGCTACTCTTCTGCTCTTGAAATTTTTCTTGCAAAACAGAATCCTTTCTCCTGTGCCTCTTCTGTTGTGTGTGTATAGCTTGGCTTATGTTATGCAGATGTGCAGTATTCTAACATGCGTTGTCCTGTGGTCTGAGTTCCTTATATGCTTTTTAAACAAGAATGTCAGCCGTATTTTCCGGTCAGAATTATTCTCTATTATGGCTAGAGCTTAGCATGAACTTTGTAATTTTCCTCTGCATCCATTGGTATGGCTGTTCCTGTGCTAATATTTCCAAATGGATCATGTTTCCATCAGCTTGTCTATTGGATCAGCATAAAAGGTGATAATTGTTACTGAAAATGACTAAAAAGATCTAATAAAAGGTTAACAACTAAAAATTAGTTCAAAATACCAATAACAAAGCCTTTCTAACAAATGGAACTAATTGGGCGACTTATGGCGGTGGCTACTTAGAGTCCTACAATTTTGTTGCGTTTCTAAATTGACTTTCAGAGGTCACACAAACTACACCAATAATTTCAAATTTCCTTTCCATGACTTATTGCTAGAATTGTATTATTCTCAAAAGGAAATTTATTATTTTCTTTAGTAAATGAAGTAAAAATTATGCCTTGCTTTTGCTAGAAAAGCAGCTCAGAGCCTATTCGTCATTTATGACAGAGAAGGAAAATCATTAATTCACGGTCTGCAGCAATTCCCTTTTAATGAAGAGTAGAATGGCCAGAGTAGCCTATTCTGTCCCAGGCTTAGGAGTAGGATTTTTGTCATGTTATATTTTCTTACCACATGCTGCCATTTTAAAATTCCAAGATTGATTGACAAGCAAGTGACAAAGGCTTCAACGTTTGTTGAGGTGATCCCTTTCCTGAAGACCAAGTTCTCAAATGCATAGAATTATGATATAGCAAATTCCTAACGAATTCATGAACTGTTGTGCCTTTATCTACAAATATGTTAGCAGAGATCTTTGAACAGATAATGGGTAATATAAAGTATAGGTTTTTATGAAACATAGTCATACAGTTTTGGCATATCAAAAGTGGACACCACTTACACCTAAACATTTTTAGCCATAACAATAATAATAAAATAATAGATTAATTAATTAGTTGAGCATCCCAAATCTGCAACATAACAAAATATACAGGATTCGAGTTCATAAAATAAGGGTTGACTTCAAAACTTGAATGCACAAAAAAAGATAAATGTAGGAGATTGTTATAGCCAACATATTTGTGTAGCTTCTGATATCGTTGGCAGGTAGCAATATTTATTGAATAGCTACTGATTAATATATTATGCCAGCTTCTCTGGGTGATATCTGCACTCTAGAAGCTTGTATTTCATTACTATGAATAAGCATATATTCAAGGAAAAGACTATATGTGTGTATGTAAATATATATGTATATATATATGTGTATATACAAACATACATGAACAGACAAATACACACACACACACACACAATGAGTGAAGCAAATATTTGCAGAATGAAGAAAATAAGCTCATACTATATTAAGTGAAAGTTAGAGTGATATTACCTGGCTGGAAAAAAGAGTAAGAGTAAAAAGGAGATGGTTAAGAATTAGTTTAATAAACTTTCTCTTTAGCTTTTCATGGGACTTTTTTGTTATGTTTTGTTTTTATTTTTAATACAAATTACATTCTTTCCCTTAAAACTTTTCTTTTAGAAATCTGTATTGACATGGTCCTTTTTAACTCTTTTGGTTTTAAAACAGGGTGTGGGGGAATGGGAAAGGGAAATAATTTTACAGAAAGAGCCTTCTGTAGGACAAAATCATGAAGCAAGAGAAGAAGTCTGCTTGTTCTCTGTGGTTGTAGCTGTCAGAGGGAGCAGAGCCTCAGAATAAAGTCTCGAAATGTTGGTGAAGCATTACCTACTCCGTAGGTAAACTCATCAATCCCCATTGCTTCCAATACTGTCTATGAATATATCGGTGGTTCACAAGATTGTATTTCCTGCCCTGACCTCATTTGTGAACTTTAGGGTTTATCACCACCTCTCCTTGATACTTGGCTATCCCATAGGGATGTCAATCTTAACATGTCCAAAACCAAACTTTGATCTCGGGTCCCACTCCCAGTCCGTCCCCTCTCCAGTGCTCTGCATCTTAGTAAGTCAGCCTCTCTCCCTCCAGGTGCTGAGCCAGAGAAACTCAAGGTCATACTTAGCACCTCCCTCTTCCTTATCTTTTTCCCCCAAACTCATTAAGCCCACCACAAAGTCAAGTTGATTCTAATCTCCGTCCATTTCTTTCTCCTTTCCACAATCCCGCTCCGTGCTGTTGTCGCCTGTTTCCTGTGTAAGGTCAGTGGCTTCCTAACTGGCCCTTCCACTGCTCCTCTTGCTGCCTCCCATCCATCACCCGCATTGCAACCAGAGTGATATTTTCACATCAGCTATATCACTTTTCTGCTTAACACCTTTCAGTGTCTTCCCATTTCAATTAGAATAAAGACTCACATCTTCGTGAGGCCTACAAAGTTCTGCCTATTTATTCAACTGCAGTGGAATCACTGGCCCCTCGCTGGGCTATACCCTATCCACCCTGGCCTTATGTCATTTGCTTAAAAATGCTAAAGTCTTTCTCACCTTAGGGGTGTACCCTTCTATGGTTTGCTTCTCCCCCTCCCCAACACCTGGCTGCCTCCTGCTCAGTCTTGGCTCAGGTGTAACTTCCTTTTCGCTAAAACAACTAGAGAGAGCAGTGTGACAGTCTAAAGCTGGGAAAGGGAAAATGTGCAGTAATGTGCTCTCATAGACAAATAAACTGATTGCATTCTTTTCCTTCTTGGAAGACAGTAGGAGAAAGTGAGGGATGCCAAAGAAAGTAGTAAACACAGAGTGTTTTTTGTTTATTTTTCATTTTTTCAATTTGGAAAGTTGTGTGGCCACAGGGATAACTGAATATCTACAAAGCATCCTTCTGCAAAACTAGGCCTATTCCTCCAAAGAAAGAAAAAACCAATGATAAAGAATATGATTAAGACATATTTAAGAAAGAGATAACAAATGTCATGGCATCACTTTATCACAGCCTAACTCTTAGAAGATGTGAAAGTATTGAACTCAAACTAAAGAAAATATAGCTAAGAAGTTAGTGTAATTCCATGGAAAACATTCATCTCATTACACCAAAATACTAATTCTAAGTAGAGTCTGCCTCTCTCAAAGGAGTTTTTATTCTTGAGAATATAATGTGCATATGGCCTAAAATAAAAAATTTAATATTAAATATATTTCTTGACCAGATAACCATGTTATCACAAAATAAAAAGAATATTTAAATATTCCACTCAAATCAAAGAATCTAAATGCAGCAGTACATGTATTTACATTTCAAACGTAGGTGGCAGGCACTGGTGACTTCCTGGAGGATGTGGCCTTGTTAAGTTTGCTATTTTAGCACACACTCAGGAAATACATAGTCGCCTTAAGAGTGATTGTGGATGGTCTGGTATCATATGAGAAAATATTTTTCTGGCTCAGTTAAATATTATGAAAATGTTTCTCTGAAATTATCTCAAGTTTGAAAATAGCACTGGCTATGTTTCAAAGAGTAGTTTCCAGAAGGATTCAAGATCATCAGTAGCCTTGCTGCTATAAAATTCAAAGAGTTCATAAAGTATATGGGAGAGAGAGAGCATGGATTTGTGTATGTGTGTGTAGACAAAAGAGTCTAATCTATCTCATTTAAAAGTTTAGAAATAAATAATGCTCTTAATTTACAAAACAGGGTAGATATTTTGAATCTTTATCTTCTCAAGTAAATAATCTTGTGGTACCTTATAATCCTGTTTTCTGTGCTACTTTGGAAGTCATCTTTTAAGTAATTTTCACATATTTCAAACTCTGTTTTGTAAAGAAGTGATTTAACTTCACATATAAGCAAACTGATTATGTTTATCACACTTGAAGCCCTGGTGTTTGGGCTTAACCCTTTCTCCTAGTTTTTCAGATAGTGAATATCTGGCTTTCTTGGATGTGTTTCATTCATTCCTGCAAAGAGTATTTATTTGCCAGGTACTTGCTATGGGCTGCACCTTCTGAAGTCACCATCCATATCTGAAAGTTAAATATTGAATTCTTGGTTCTTTATAGGAAGATAGTTCTTAAGAAACAAGAAGAGTTCTGAGGGAAAGGAACCAAAAGTGTTTTGAGGAAAAGCATCAACCCACAGATACTTAAGTTTCAGTAATTTTTACACTTATACGTTACAAAGTATAAAGAACATTTAAATATTCCACTCAAATCAAAGACTCTAAATGCAACTGTAAATACAGTTAAGTTCTAAATTTAGGCAGTGGGCACAGATATCTTCCGTTGAGATTAAGCCTTACTTTTAAATTTAACATTTTAGCAAGGAAATGTATAGTTGCCTTAGGACTAATTGTGGATGCCCTGGTGTCACACATCACTTTTCTCAGAGATCCCAAAAGGACCTGTGTTTAAAAAAAAGGAAGAAAAAGAAAAAGAAGAAATTCATTTTGGCTCTTGAAGAACTGCCATTGTATGTAATTTATGAGACTGTTACATTTAAGAATTTGTGTAGCATGTGATGTTTCACTGGTTGGTAATTTTTCAATGTCAGGTTATTTTTATTTTATAATCTTATTTTTCTAGCTTTCACTTCCTGAATCATTGAATATAAACTAAAATAAATGAACTGATTGTTAATTATGTTATTTGCTAGTTAAATATTTAATTCTCTTGGCAATAAATTTCTTTGTCTTCTTTCTTTTTGCTTTCTCTCTTTCTACCTTTTATTCTTTTTTTAGGACCTGGGGATACCGAAAGTGGGTCATGTGAAGCGAATTCTCCAGGGAATTAAAGAGCTCGGAAGAAGCACTCCCCAGGCTGAGGTGTAATCATACTGGTGCTATTCCTTGCAAGGGAAGTAATCGCTACTTAATACAAAGTTCTTGAAGCAATTGGCTAGTCTTGTAGTTTTCTCCCTAGCTGAGTAAGCACCACTGAAGCACCTCTACGGCTCGATATTTTGCTTTGGGTGAAAATTTTGATTTGAGATCGTAGAAAATATTTTGTGCCAAAAAAATACATTCCATGAAGCCATTTTCTTATTGTGCAGATAATATGACATGTTCAAATATGCTTATATTAGTAAGAAGGAAGGGGGAATCTGAGACAATTGCATGGTCTAAAAGGTGGAATTGCAAGATGTTTACTTTCCTTAAATTTGTCAGATGGAATGTTCTTACCATGCAACTGCATAACAATATGTGGCTCACACTTCTTAGGTTTTGTTATTGGAAGCGTTGGCTTCTTCCTTAAATTATTGGTTAGGAGACTAGGATGTAAATTAAGTTATATTTTGAATGTTATATTGGTATCACCTCAGATTCCTAGCACTCAGTGGTCAAAGAATATGGTTCAAACCCCTCAAATACTATGAATGAATGCAAATCTTAATGCACGATGTTTCTGCCTGAATTGTCTGTCTTTCTCTTGCATGTCACATCTAATATTGTAACACTTAGCTTTAGTGTCAATTTTAATGGAGTTTAATTTATTACTACCTAAGTACCTTTTTGTTGGCTAAAGGCACTTTTCTATTCTTTGATGTGGAATTTTGCATAAATATTCTGTATCTTAGAATTTGTGAACATGTGTCTGTGCCATAATCAACAAATGATATACATCTTATGCAAGCCAATTTTATGTCAGCCTATCATAAACAGTAGGTGTGCACATTAAGAAAATTCTCTGGATATTTTCATAAAATTACATGTTCTTTTGCCTAACAAAACTTATTCTAGCTTTCCAAACCAAAATTCCCACATTTTGTTCCTATTTTTCACTTCAATTTAATAATTATTTAATACTTTGTTTGCATTTGTAATATAGTAGACTGTTGACATCCAGGAATTTCCCCCGGATCTTAGCTGGGAACTGTGTACTGACTGGGCCACCCATGAGCTAAAGTGACTCCTGACATGAACTTCCCAACAAAAGAGATTTAAAATTTTTCTTAAGGGCTTTACATTATTATTATTATCTCACTTATTTATATCCTATCGGGTAGATACTATTTTTCTTTTTCTAAACCGCTGTACTTCAGCATAGCTCATTAGGAGTCAACATTACAATGATCAAATCTTTGAAAGCCAAAGGCATACATATCAAAAAGTCACAAAAATATCCTTAAATAAGCTTTCTTTAGACATTATATACCAAAAATATTAGCTATAATGTTGAAAAATCTTCTCTATAAGAGACATAAACAGGGTACTGACCCAGAGGTGACAATTTTCATAAAGTAGCCTTCTAGGTAGGTGCTCAATAGATATACACACACACCTATATACATATACGCATATGTGTATATACACAAATACACATTTATATGTATATTCACACTTATGTACATGTAGTCTTGAAATATACTCTCATTGATATTTTCTAAACAATTATTTGCCGAATGCTTAAAGAGAAATATTGATGGGAAAGCATTTAAAATGAACTCTTGTCAGACATATGATTATATCAAAAGAGTTCAAATATTTGACACTTTATTCTCATTTATAACTTGGTTATTTAACTACTAGTATCATCACAAAACTTAGATATCTTAAAAATAAATGAACCTGATGGGTTCCTGACCAAGGGTTTACCTAAGTTGTGAATAAATGGAGATTTTCCAAAGGGAATCATATCAAGTAGCTTAAAAGAGTACAGAGCTACTCACTTCATTTTAATGTTACCCACACCTATGAAATCAAAAGTCTTCATTTCCAGTTCCTTTTGTAGTCCCCACCCTGCAGGGCGTCCTGCTCTTCTGGGCACTTCTCTGTGAAATCAGAATATGAGGTGCCGGATTCTCGGAGCTCTTCTCAGATCACAGCCCCCGTCCAGCTCCACCAACAAAGGAAAGGGTGGGGCAAGGAGGCGAGGAGCTCTAGAGAAGAATGAATTAATGTAAAAATCTTTATTGGTTTTTACTCTCCCAAAATACCCCTTTGGCAATAGAAAAGATTCTCAAGCTATTATGTGTTTAGAATTTAAGACTAAGATGTAAATGATTGAATTTTTTTTTGTTTGATGTTGATCTTTCACTCTCAGGTAACATCTTTTTGTATGCTGTAAAACCTCACTTAATGGAATCCTTAGCTAGAATTTTCCTGCAAGTGGCTTTTGGATGAGGCAAATCCTTTAAAATGGCAATTTTGATATCTTTTTTTTGTTAAATGAGAGCAGTTTTTCCTGTACACTTTGTCTAGCAGGGCTGTGTGGGACCCAAATGACTTCACTTACCAGGTTTGCCAGGACAGAGCCCTCAGAGTCTCCTTAGGGCCCTGTCAGCGTCACAGAGGAGCCAGCTTCTTATAGCAGATGGGGTTACAGAAAAGGGAAGAGCTTCTGCATGGATCTGATCACAGCTCTGGGGAGTCCCCGTGGGGACTGTGTGCCTTGCTTCACACAAGCTGAGCTGAGAAGCTCAAGCCTGCTCCTCATAGCCAGGTCTCACCTTTCCTCCCCACTAGGCTCTCCCTCTCCTTGATAATTCGGGAGGGGAATCACAGCCAACATCCACTTCCTTTCACTCTCATTTTCCTGAGGAAGAACTTGCTTTTCAAGAAGGAAAGGAACACAGTCAGGCCTAAGTAAAATTTCAGAGTACTCAATTTTTCTCTTCGGTGTCTTTCCACCTCCCTTTCTGAGTTCCGTTTCCGCTTCCTGGCTTCCTGTTTTCCCACATGCCCAATACAGTGGTGGTTGCTCACATTCTCACTGCTGTGTGCTACCCTTTCCTCAACTTTCCCACTACAAAATTACTCCTTTCATCTCCCCACCTTAGCACCCGTTGTGGGTCATCTAGTGAAGTGTTAGGAATAAAACAATTTAAAGAAACTAATATCACAGTTTGCATTTTATAAAAGGAAATGTGCTAATCTAAATGAATTTATGGATTAGATAATTTGGAGGCCATGATATATATTGATATCATATATATATTCCTCTGGCTGAGAAGAGGTGACCCGTGACTGTCCAGATCTGTGCTGTCCAATATTGTAGCCACTAGCCACATGGGGCTATTTAAATATAAATTAAATTAGAAATTTAATTTCTCAATTATTAGCCACATTTCAAGTGCTCAGTAACCACAGTGGACAGTACAGATATTGAACATTTCCATCATTGCAAAAGTTCTACTGGATAGCACTGGTCTAGATCATTGTTGTGGTCCATGGACCAGCAGCATCTGTATCACCTGGGAGTTTATAGAAATGCAGATCTCCTCAAGACCTACTGAATCAAAATTTTCCTTTTAACAGGATTCATTAAGTTATTAGCACTGGCCTAGATTTGTTTTATCCCTCCTAGATATTAAGAATCTGAGGTCTTCAAAAGGTCCTCAGAATAGCTCACTGCCCAATCCATTGTTTCCTATCCATTCTCCAGCTAATCCCAGAAATGAGCTGAAACTCATTTATCACTCCAACTGAGCTTCCTTCTCAATCATTATTCTTATTTCTGGTTCCAGATGAGCCCTACCTTCCCGGTTGTTATGTTTTAGTAGCTAAGGTGGAATACAGGAGATTGGCTGACCAGCACAGCTGGCCTTTCTCCAACCTTTCATCCCACGTCTACGTCACAAATATCTCCATTTGCTCAGTTTGCTGCTCATGTGGCATTCTCATTTGTTCACAACTTAAGTCACAAGGAACATTTCAGAAGAGTATGTACTGAGGTAAGACCGGGTCAGTCTCCTACCACTTGTACATTTTCACTTTCTCTTACATCTTATCAGTAGATTATCCTGTTGACATAGTTCATGCTTGAGAACACACAGCAGTGCACACGCATTACATGAATCATTAGGCATGCAAAAAAGAAAAAAGAACTGAAATGATTACAAGTAAAGTGAATGTGTCGTCAAAGCCCTGAAAGAGGGCACGTTTTGCTAGACTAAATGTTTTTCTTATTACGCTAACTTATCTTGATTTTCAGATAGTTAATAATTCATTAAAATAGTGCCTGAAAAATAATACATCATATTCCTGATCCTCAAAATACAAATTACTTAATTCTGTAATAAGATCTTTCCCAATGACTTATTGTCAATAATCCTTCACTTAATAATTTTTGTATATTGATATAATTTACCAAAACATGACTGCCTAGAGATTCTTTAGCTGATTTTCATGAATAAAGTGGGCACCGCCTTAATCTTCAAGGAAGTTGTTTTTAACAGGAATTGAGGAAGGAAATATTCATGCAAAGCTGTGACTTAGAAAATTATAGTGGAAGCCTCTATATATCGTTTTTAACATAAATTATCTATTATCTCTGACTGGGCTGACAACATAATGGACTTTCACTTATACAGATATGAATTCTTTACAGATATAGCTTTTCATTAAGCTATAAAAACATTGCATCTCTCAACCCTGACATCTAGGAT
Source organism: Equus quagga (assembly GCF_021613505.1). Lineage (NCBI taxonomy): Eukaryota > Metazoa > Chordata > Mammalia > Perissodactyla > Equidae > Equus > Equus quagga. Next base: position 54,413,224 of record NC_060272.1, read on the forward strand.
CTCTCCTGCTGCCTCCCCCCAAAATGGACTTATCTTGCATTTCTCAGATGCAAGTTGAATAAAACAGTGGGTTTAGAGATTGATGATACAAGTGGCAGTTTTAAAGCACCGAATTCTTTAAATCAGCTGAAAAGCGTGAGAAGTGAAGATTTCTCAAATACTATTGGTCAATGGAATAGCCTCCCCAAACGGTTCCCACTGGGCTTGGCTGCCACGCCTCTCTCTCTCCTCTCACTGCCCTACGCCAAGTGCCACGGGGCCTGGGACTTGTTCGTCTCTGCCATGACATCTCCACAGTGACTTTTGTATAACGGTCTCTGTGTCAGAGAAATAATGTTGCCTTTGCAATAGGATGCCTTCCTAAAGAAACAACCAGAACTTTACAAAGGCAATGACTATTGGTTTTTATAACATGCAAAGCATTAATTTTTTAATCTTCGTTACTATTTTCTCTTTATTATTTTCTCCAAGTTTTGTTTAGGGATATTTCTGTTAGAAGAAAAAACTATAAAGGTGTATCACTATGGAGAACAGAGAGATAAAAGACAGCTGGACTGTACCTATTTGTATACTTCCTTCTGTTATTTTCAGGAAAAGAAGTTTAACAGAGTAACTGAGACTGCGTTAAACTCAGTAACGATGTTTCAGAAAAACCCATATTACTAATATAGGTGAGCAGATTAATTCCTTGTATGTAACTAAGATATTCTATTTACATATATTTATATCCTCTGAATTTTTTTATGCACTTCCAAGTTTTAGTTGGAAAAATAGAAACCAAGCCACTATTTAAAAGTTAGAAAACACCACATAAAATACTTCATTTTAGCTACAAGTTATTCATTGTATGGGAATTTATAAATAGTCTGAGTATTTCATAGGAACTGCATTTCAAGAATAAATTAACCAAACCTCAGAGAACTTAGGGTTACTTTTAAAATACATTAAAATAAGTTTCGTACTCAATCGATACTACCATTGAAGTTGGATAATGCAGTTAGATATACAAGCTAAAAAGGAAAAAGAATATATTTTGTGGTTCTTACTGTTTGATTGCACTACGTTTACCACAGCTTAGCCATATCTATTTCTGTAGTCTAAGTATTAAGCTGATATGTAGCTAAAGATTTCTTACAGTTCTGGTAACTGGTAACTAGTGCTGTGAAAGGTTTTCGTATTGTAACATTCCCAGTTTTGTGAGCTATATATTGTATATTGAAGATGACTAATAAATTGGAGTAATATATTTATCTAGAGCTGGGAAAATGTGATAATTATTTTCAAATCTTCAAGTAAGTTGTATCGAATTTTTTTCTTCCTCGTAAGTGAGATAAAAGTCTCACCTTTATGTTAAAATGTCTATTTATACAACAAGTTTCTCCTTTTACTGGGTTTATTAATTTTCATATTAAAATTTTTCTTATCTTTTTATACCAAAATAATTATCATGCTGGTTGTTCAAACTGCCAAGGTGTATTTTTGTTTGCAGGACTTTTGGCAGCCAGGATATTTAATAACAAACCAGTCTTGTGTATTTTGTGGCTTTGGGGGCAAGAATTTTACCTTTAAATTTCTATGTGAGGCAGGGCTGATAACAGCAAAATCAGTAATAGACAGTATTACTTACAATCATCAGTAGAAGCTTTTCACAAGTTGTATAAATCAGTGCATTTATTTATTATGTTGTGAAATTTAATCTTTATACAAAATGCATCTTCTAGCTCTTTCCTTCGTTACTGCTGTTGCTTAGAGTGTAATAGCTCTGTTAATGATTTACTTACATACTTGAAGCACTCATTTCTGTCAAACAGATGCCCAGTTTTTTCCCTTGTAAAAAATTGTATTCTTTACCATCATAGAAACTGAAAAGGAATAGGGACTTTGTTAAAAAATAATTTTAATGTTTAAAATAAATATGGAAAAAGGCATAAAGCCAAAATGAAATCATCAACATTAAGAATTTAATGTAGCCAAAGGATTCGTTGTGCTCTGTTTTGCCAATATATATTTTATCTTCAAGTCAGAACTTCTTTTCCATGGTAAATTTTCAATTTTTGTTGTAAAAGAGATCTCAGTGGTTATGCTGCTAATATGACGTTCAAACGAACTTTAAGAATCGTGAACCCCCAAAATACGACATCCCTCCAGGGGCGGGCTCTGGGATCCCAGGGTGTGTGTATTGTGAACACCTTTGCATTTGACTCTGGGCTTCTTGACTCGTGGTAACCATGATGGATGATGGTTTGTCTGTTTGTTTCTGTCAGTTAAGTCAATGGGATTTTCATTGAGTTTTGAATTATTTCTGCTTAAAAATATTCGCTATTAAACTGTTTAAAAAACTGAAAATTTACAACATAATGGGACAACATACCACACAGAATAAAATCACATGTTTTTGAGGAGGGAAAAAACCACTCTGACGTAACATGAGGCTGTATTGTATACCAAAGAAATCACTTTAGCAAGCCTCAAATTGACTGTTCTATTGTTTTGTAGTATAAGCAGTAGATGAATTGTGAACTATTTAAAAACTATAGTAGGAATTAAGAATTAGTTTACTGTAATTTTACAGACATAGAGTTTTTTGTTTTTTGGTTTTTTTTTTAGAGGTTTTTTTTTTTTTTTTTTCCTTTTTCTCCCCAAAGCCCCCCGGTACATAGCTGTACACTCTTTGTTGTGGGTCCTTCTAGTTGTGGCATGTGGGACGCCGCCCCAGCGTGGTTTGATGAGCAATGCCATGTCCGCGCTCAGGATCCAAACCAACGAAACACTGGGCCGCCTGCAGCGGAGCGCGCGAACTTAACCACTCGGCCACGGGGCCAGCCCCCAGACATAGAGTTTTATATTGATTTTACTGTCACAACAGCAATTATTGAAGGCAGGAAAAAATATGCATGAGAAACATTGTATGGAAATTAAAGGGAAAAGGAGCTTGAGTTGGTAATTTAGAAATGAATACTTTGCACATAGGTATCTTTCACCTTCTATTATAGAAATGCAAAACATGTGTGAGATGTATGATAGGCACAATACCACAAAAATTAAAAAATGTCACACTGGTGAGGTCTGAAACTGTATCTGTATCTTATCCAAAAATCTGGTCATTTTAGGAAGCCCATTCTACTGTTGAAATTTAGAAATCAGTTAAGCAGGTAGTTGGATGACCTAACTGTTTGTGTTTATTACATGAGGCAAGTGTCTGTGCTTTCTCAACTGAGTGGTTTGTATAGTGAGAGCTCATCAGAAGGGCTTAGCTAGTTCCTATAGACGAACTATGGTAAATGTAGATAAGACCACACCATGCAGACTAAAGAGATTTTCATGAACTTACTAAGCCTTGAACTTTGTTAGCAATTTTCCTTTATTTGAAACAACAAAAATTTATTAAAATTTACAATACTACAAATAGCTGAATTCTATGATTCTGGAGATGGAATATGGTTTAGGTTTATTGGGTTCCATAACTAACTTTGGCGCTAGCTCACTCTGTCCTTTCTACGAGCTATATCTTTTGGTGCCTCAGTTTTCCCAATTAGAAATGGCACACATTATCATCAATTATAAGTACTTGGTAATTTTTCTTTTACAAAGAACCTATGTAAGTGTGAATTATACCTAAATTTCCCACTTCTTTCCCATGGTCATTTTTAGATATAAAGAAAGGCTTTGCTTTATAGGGAAAAATTGAAAGTCCAAATTAATGTCCCTTGAAGTTCATTTTAAAAATGAGAGTGAAGTTACATTAGTACTATCTGTACTAGAGTAGGTTATGGGTATTTTCATCTTTGTACTACAGGTTCATATTATTCATTTTAAGATAGACTAAAAACTCACTTCTAAAATCTTCAGAATTTTAGAGTAATTTTATTTTTCTAAACTTATCCCAGTCAACATTATATAGCACTGAATTTTTTTTAAAATTAAGACCTTCACATCTTTGCTTAGATTAAAAATGTCTCCTTAAATCAGTGGTTAAAAAAATAGAATATGAGACTCTCTTACCTTGTTTTACCCTGTGACATCAATTACTCTCTACACTAAGTGAATTCTGAATGGTTTCTTTGCTCTTCGATCCAAAGCATGGATTACTGACTACATTCCCTGGCTGTGGAATGGTACTCCCTTCATGCAAAGTACCTTCAAACTTCCTGTAAAGAAAGTCAACTAGAGATTGTCTTAATTATTGCCATAATGGAAATCTGGGTACAATTAAGGGAAATAAATTAGAATAACCTAGTTAAAATCATTAAATATAGATGGGAATAAAGGAATATTGACTTTATTTTTACCTGACATTTAGATTCAGTCAGTAGCTGATCTTTGACTTAAAGATTTCTTTGCTAAATCTGGTATTTATTATAGCATAATACGATAACTTGGAGCTTCTGTTGCCTCCCCTTCCCCTAAAAATGTTGGAATTATAAAAGGATGTAAGCTGCGTAAGACAAGGGGAAAGACTGAATTAGAATTCACTTGCATGATATTTTGTCTTACTGACACAACTTAGTTTTCATGATGGCACATGTCTAAATGATGATTCCAGAATGGTTTGATGCAGTGACTGGAAGAAATCATTTTTCTGGGAATTTGCTTCCCACCATGACCTGATATACATACAGATGACCTTAGCCTAATTAAAATTAATTATAATTTTAATTAGAACCTGCCTGTTTACAGATTTCAATTGTGCAGCAATTTTTTAATATACATAATGGTCAGGATAGAAGAATTGCAAATTTGAGCAGTTCTTTCTTTTCCTCCCCTCCTTTTACTTGAAAAGCTTTCAGAAAGCTTTTGAGAGATGACGCAGGTTTCATAGCAACATTCTGTGATTATGTTCTTCTCCCAAGAAATTCATAAACTAAAATATGGAACAAAACAAATTCTTAATCCTAATCTTGTTTTGGATTGTGTAAGCAAAAGCATTCTATATATCATAGTCTTTTTTGTATGTATGCAGTTGCATATGTATTTCATTTTTTGTCCATCTCAAAAATTGGCATTTTAGGTTTTATTTCTAGTTAGTTGCAGTAAAGCAATTAATTCCATTGCCTTAATTCAGGCCTTTATCAGTAGAGACCTTCACTATTTTTCTCCCCTGTGCTTTCGCCATAGTTTTTCAGCAACTAGTTTTCCTACCTTCATTCTCTCCCACCTCTAGTCCGTCTTCCACATCACTGACAGAGTGGTCTTTCTAAAGCACAAATTTACTTTGTCATGCCTTCGCTAAAAATTCTTCAATAGGCTCTCCTTCTTTATAGCATAGCAACCTAACTCCTTAGGATGAGGGATGAGGATCTCTATGACCTTGCCTCCTCCTGCCTTTTTTAGCATCTTCACTCACCATTTCCTCTAGAGACCTTTTGTAATCCAGAAATTTGGAACTACTAACAATTCAGTACCTTGGCATAATCACATGGTGTAGTTCAACTCATTCAAGACCCAGTTCAAATTTAACTTTCTGTGAAGCTCTACCTGACTTCCCCAGGCAGACTTAAGTATTTCATCCCTGCTCCATAGTATTTTGAAATTTCTTCTGTTAAAATAACATCATAATTTAATATATATATGTGTGTATATCTATATCTATTACTCTCTCCCCCCACTGAATTTCTCTGTCTTTGTAGTCTTAATGTTTAGTTAGCACATAATAGGACTTTAATAAATGTTTTTGAATGAAGGTAATATAAAACCAAAATTTCTCTATATTTTTATACTTTGACAAATAAAAGCTTAGACTTCACTGAGAGTCCACATGAGGGGTGTGTGTATTCATGAGCAGGTGAGCATGCATGAGCTCTGGGCAAACCAACAGAAGATCAACAACAGAGAAGAGCAGCTGCTTTGTGAAGGATGATCATTTGTTAGCTGCTTATGAGAAATATTTGCCAAACCTGAATTCTTGTGTCTAAAAGGAGGCTTACAGAATTTTCACGTAACTACCAAATTTTTATTTGTAATTCACAAATATGCCCTAAAGATTATCCTTCTCTTTTGCAGACCTTCAGTGTATACCATCCACATAAACACATACACTGATTACTTACACAAAATAATGACTTGAGAAAGAATAAAACACAATAGTGAAGGTGAAAGTTTCTTAAAAGTAATATTCAGCCAGAGATATAGACTGAATTTGTGTGATTTCAGGTCATTTGTAGTTAATGATGATTGCATGTTTTATGATGTAAATGTAGGAAGGCTTGTTTGCTACTGTTATCACTCCTTCCAGAACATAAAGATTAAAAACAGAATCTGTTTTTCTTTTGTGATTCTATAAAACCTTTCTACCATGTCCCCAAATTATGATAAAGATGATCACAAAATGCTCTTTAAAACTTAATAATTTCTAAAATTAAATAGTGGTAAAAAATGCATGTAGTTAAATACACTCTCCCTTCACTCAATTGATGGATATTTTTCTACCTGCTCTATCCTTGGCATTTGATGAGATGCTGGGGATGCAAATAAAGTATAACTCTTATCTGTTATAGTTCAATTTGTTTTGCTAATTATTTTCCTACAGTCTGTTTACAAAATTGGGAGGACATTTTTTAAACCAGGTGTTTCTCAGGTTATTTCACAGAAGTGGTCTCCTTCCACCCAAAAAACTAACCAAATTCTCTATCATAAAGAATTAATCTCATTTTTATGTCCACAATTTTTTGTATTTTCAGATCAGCCACAAATAATCTTTGATTATCACTTGTCAAGTACATCTTTCATCAATCCTGTAGAACCCCATTTCCACAACCATAGGTGCTATGTGTGATCCAAGCGACTAATAGATTTGAAGAATGTGAGTTAAATTTCAAGTCTATTTTACGAATGCATATCCTCATTAATAACACATACACCAAAATATATGAGGTGTGCATTGTAAACCCACAGTAGAGGGGACGAGTTGTAAAGTCATGCTTTCCAGTATACTTCAAAGGCTCCATTTGCAGTTATGGGTTGATGTTTCCACCTCAGTTATTTTTAATGGGGAGTAGGGAGTAATATTTAACTGGTAGCATTCTTATCTAAGCATATAATAAATATACTGCTAGTATTTATGTGCCACACTGCAGTGATATAGAGATGAAACAAAACAAACATATTTGAGGTATGAAAAATTAACTCTCTGAATATTTATTGATGGTTAGGGAACAGGGTTCCTTTATGAGAAGGAAAAAACTGTCTTTATCTTTATTGTCTGTAAGTATGGAAAAAACCTTACTTGTATGTATATTCACATTTTGGTAGGCATATTTGGAAGTCAACGTTTCCCATCAGTATAAATACCGACCATTTCTATGTTCTCTAGCAAAAGGAAATTCTTAGTTCGATACAACTTTACTCTTGTTCGACGTTGTAAAAGGTCCACAAAGGAAGGAGGCTCAGAAGGCTGGACATGTTACCCTTATATTTAGCACATTGATTTTATCTTTCAATAAAGAGAATCAGTAATTATTTGCCTCCTGTTTATCATCATGTTAAAAACATAAGAGTATAGTTACTTTTGTCTCTTACATTGCAAAAGATAGTTTTAATTTAGGCTTTGCCATATTATTTATAGTTAAGAATTTACTACATTTTGGTAGTCTTTTAGAACTTATATCTGAAAGATGCAGATCATGTCTGTCTATTTATTACACAGTGGGCTCTGTTTGCTGCAGAAAAGAGTGAAACTTTTAACTGCTTAGCACACTTGCCAGTGAGATATACCTGACAGAGCAGAGGTTATAACTTTGGCTCTAATTACTTTTAATAATGGTAAGAAAACGTGAGTTTTGTTTGTTTACATGCTGTTTACAATGGCATAATTTTTTAAATGTATACAAGAATTGAGATATTTATTGCATACTATTTTAAAGATGTTTTATGTGTTTTCACCTTTGGAATATATTGTTACAGTTCCTTATACAGATAATTTGGGTGGCTTTGTTAATGTAGCTAGTAATTTTTATGACTACTAAGTGACCAGTTTTCCGTGCCTTTTATTGTGGGGTGCATGATTATGTATTTATTGTACGGAAGTCACTGATGCGTGTATTTTTGTACTTTGCTGAGAGTAATGGTTGATCTTAATGTACATGATGATGAGAGATGCCTTTCCCAAAGGGCACTGCTTTGAGATTGTCCCTCTGAAATAAAGAGAATGCATTTGGAGTATGTGTGAAGTCTATATTCTTTCTGGTGGGAAATCTTACTTTTTGTGTTATTTTATTTTGAGATAATTGTAGATTCATGTACAGTTGTTTGAAATAATAGAGAGAGAGATCCTGTGTACCCTTTACCCATTTCCCTCCAATGATAACATCCTGCAAACCTATAGTACAGTATCACAGCCAGGATGCTGACATCGACACAGTCCAGATGCTGAACAGTTCTCTCACCATAAGGATCCCTCATGTTGCCCTTTTGTAGCCATACTTACTTCTCTCCCACCTCCACCCCCTGCTTAACCTGGGACAACGACTAATCTATCTCCACTACTATAATTTTGTCATTTTAAGAATGTTATATTAATGGAATCTTGTAGTATGTGACATTTTTTTTTTCACTCAGCCTAATTTCCTAGAGATTCATCCAAATTGTTGTATGTATCAAGAGTTAGTTTCTTTTTACTGTTGAGTAATATTCCATCTGATGGGGGAATTCTTGATGGTAAAACATAATTTGGTTTATTCTTATAGTAATGAGTCCTTAAAGTCCACCAATAAACACTTGTTAATAACTAAATGCATGACAGGTGTTGTCTCCAGTGGCAAGATCTATAAATAGACGTTTGAGATTACTGTCTAGTGAGGAATAAAGATGATCATAATACAGAGCCTTATGTGCAGTGATAAAGACAGCCACCAAGTGTGTGGGGAACACAGAGAAAGGGAGGATGTAGAGGAGGTTAGGGGCGCCTCCCTTGGTAGGTGACATTGAGTTGAGTCTTAAAGCAGTTAGCCAGGGAAAGTATATGTGTGAGATGCAGAGGTAACAGTGCAAGGGAAGACAGCAAATCAGCATAGCGGGTACAGCTTGGCGTTGCTGAAGCATAAAGGGAGTGCAGCAAGAGACACGTGATGGAACTTGAGAGGCGAGGGTGGAACAATGCAATCAGCTTTTTCCCTGGAAAGACAGTGACCTCTGCGGGTGGAATTGACTTGCAAAGGGCCAAGGACAGGGGGTCGGCTAGCAGTCGTTGAAGAGCTCTAAGCAAGAGACAATGAGGGACTTCTTTAGGACAGTTTTAGTGGAAATGGAGAGGGAACAGATCTGAGAAATCTGAGGTGTAAATGGCCTGCGCTTGGAGACTGGCTGTGGATAAACTAGGAAGAGAGAAGAATCCCAGATTTCTCCCAACTGAAAAGGAAAGTACCACGGTCAAATTCAGATTCAGCATCATGGGTTTAAGATGATTGTAGGATGTCTATAAGATAGATGACGATGTTGGAGAGGGGCGTGGGAAGGAAATTACAGATCTGGGAGTCCTTATCAGGTGGGTTGAAGACATTAGAGAAGATGAAATTGTTCTCAAAGACCCTTAAGCACTCAGAAAGGAGCCCCACAAAGCTGGGACTCAGACCTCTGAGGAAGGGTCTGTCCAGATAGTGCCTCTGGGAGATGGGTGCGATGAAGCTGATCTTGGGAGTGTCAGAGGAAGAAGCTGGATAATGGAACTAACTGCTTCTGTCAGAGTGAGAACCGGTGCCCAGGCGACACTGGCAGCAACAGTGAGCAAAACAGGAAGAGTGAGTCCTTTCTCCTCCTGCCTTCCAGTTTCCCTCGTGTGCTCCCCATTGTTAGAACAGGCAGGAAACCAGCTGGCAAGGGAGTAATATCATTTGTATTGCAGAGCCCCAGCCCCAGCAGCACAGAGCAGAGTCTCAAAGGGTGTCTTTGGAGCTAAGAGGTAACAGTTTAATAAGTGGCCACTAGGTATAATGAGGCACTCTTCTTTAAAAACAACAGTCTTTATCACATTCAGTGACAAGTGGGGCACGAAGCTGCCCCAGGAGGAATAGTTGATGGAATGGAGTATTCTTAGCTTGAAAAAGAGAACATTCAGGGGTGAGGAGTGGAGGTAGAGGTGGGAGGAGAGGAGGTTGGACGTAAGAGCTGTCTAAATATTTGAGGGACTGTCATGGAGAATTGGGCTTGAGTTTGTTCTAAATGAGATGAGCAAGTGAAATTGACAGGAAAAACTGTGATGTCTGAAAATGCACCAGGCCATCTCACAGAATGAGTTCCGCCTTGGGAGAAGAGTTCAAACAGAGGCTGAGAGCCTGCGAACTCCATGGGGGAAGAAAAGTTTTCACTGCTGTATTCCAATGTATGGAACAGTGCTTGGCACACGGTATGTGCACAATATCTATTTGTTGACTGAGTCAGAAGTAATTCAAGCATCAGATCAGAGGACCAGAACACCTTGGGGTCCCTTTCAGTCTTGCAATTGATTATATATAAAGGTAAAATATGCAAAGTCCTAACCAAATTAGGAAACAAATGAACCAGAGTTTTAACTCCAAAAAAACTTGTTATCCAGCATCCCTTTAAAAGCAAGTCCCTGTTAACCAAAACTTTCAAGAATCTCTATGGTGACCCTGAGGCACTGCCTCATTCTGAAGGGCTGTCTGAATCATCATATTAAATTACTTTTACTTTAAAATGCAAATTGTATTTTATTATATGCTAATTCTTTAAAGTAGTTATTTGTTTACATAGCCATAATTCTTGATTAATCACAAGGCCCATTCCCTAATCTTGGCAGCTAACAGTTGATAGTCTGTCTTACTCCATTCAGGCTGCTGTAACAGAATACCACAGACTGGCTGGATTTTAAACAGCAGAAATTTATTCCTTACAGTTCTGGAGGCTTCCAGACCAAGATCAGGGCAGCAGGAAATTTGGTGTGGTGAGAGCCGACTTTCTGTTTTGTAAATGGCTGTCTTCTCCCTGTGTCCTCACATGGCGGAAGGGGCCAGGGAGCAATCTGGGATCTCTTTTATAAGGGCTCTTCTCCCATTTATGAGGGCTATGCTCTCATGACCTAATCCCAAAGACCTCACCTCCTAATACCATCAGCTTGGGGGTTAGGATTTCACCATTCAGACTACAGCATAGTGCTAGCAAATTAGGATTTTCACCAGTATATATAAATATAGTAGATTTTTATGTATTGCTATTATCATTTTGGAAATAAGAATCGTCCCAGTAGTCTAAAGATCTGAACCCCATTTTCCTTCCCTAGCTCTGGCCCTTCTGTCTTCCTTAGTCCTTGTGTCATGGCTGGTGCATTCACAAAATGTGACAGTCAGCGCTGTGATTGATAACATTCTGGTGCTTGTCTTGTGGCTGGGATGTGGGTACCAACCACAAGAATAAGAGGCTAAAGATAAAAAATAGTAGCATCTTAGCATTATTTAGATAGAACTACTTGGTTTGAAGCACTGTATGTACATTTAATCCTCATAACAACCCCTAAGTTTAGCATTAGCCCCATTTGAAAGGTCCTCACACCATCCACCCAATTCCAGTTGGTTCTGCGTCTGCTTCTGGCTGTGACATTTTAGATAAATGTGGACATTGAGCACTAACCTTCCTTAAAGGAGTGACACTGACTTACCAAGTAGGAAGCGGCCCCAAGAACCATAGGGAGTCAGCTAACGCATGTTCTCCGCATGTCTCTTCTCCCATCTCCTCCCACCCAAATCCATGCGCCATAGCACCCTAGCACCTGAGAGAAAGTCCACAAATGAAAGGCACCTTAGAGTATATCACTTAATTTTTTTCAGACTTTTTTGACTGCTACCCACAGTGAGAAATACATTTTCCACAGTATGCACAAATATATATGTATATGTGTATAGATATATACACACATATATGCATATACATAAACATACGTTTATATATTAACAAGTTTACCAAAACGGCACTTATTTACATGCAATTTGTTTTAATATTTTCTATTTTGTTTTTTAAAACACTGATTGCAACCTATTAAAATCATTTTATAACCACTAATGAAGGGGTCAGCAAACTTCTTCCGTAAAGGGCCAGATAGTAAATATTTTTGGCTTTGTGAGCCATGTGGTCTCTGTCAGGTCTGTTTAACTCTGCCATTGCAGCAGGAAAGCAGCCACAGACAATAAGTAAATGATGGACATGACTGTATTCCAATAAAATGTTGTTTACAGAAGCAGACAGCAACCCAACCCCTGCACTAATAGGTCACAGCCCACAGTTCCTCAGTTTTAAAAATGTGGCACTACTTCAGCAGTTTCCAGTGCTCAGCTGACTGCTCAAGAATGATCTGGAAAGGATGTTAAAAAAGGTCCAGACCTACCCTAGACCTATGAAACTGGAATCTCTTGGGGATAAGTCAGGGCTGCCACTTTGCTCACCGTCTTTGGGTGATTCTCACCTGTGACCAGGGTTCGGGATCACTGGTCTGATGCCATCTCTCCACTAACCCCAGCCCCTATTTTGCAGAAAATAAACTAAAGCTTGAAAGGCTATGTTCTGGGCTCCAAGCGATTGTCAACAAATTTAAAGAACCTAGGTCCTAAAAACTAGCAACTCTTAGCACAGTGTGGTTAAGTTGGAAATTAACAAGAAGTCTGAAACAGACTTATAATTTGTTAAACGCATATCCCCGCAGAAATTCAGCAAAAGTGATAACCAATTAAAGGGCAGAAGCCACTGCTCATTAAACTGACAATAAGAATATTAAACATCTCAAGGCTCCTGTAAAAGGTTGTTCAGCCCAAAGGCATAAATGCCTAAAAGCTCATTACTCCATGATGACAATTTTTCAACCAACAAGAAACACCAATATGTAACACTCTAATTTGCTTAATTATCGTTTGATGAACTATGCAATTTCAATAGGAAATCGAATTATTAAAGCCCATCAGCTGATTTGAAAGTGATTATAGCATGCTGGCAATGTATTTTACTTTTTTGCTCTGAAGTCTTTTTTAAATTTAAAAAGTAAAATCCAGTCTCTATTTTTATCAAGATAGAAATTATCTTGATACAGCCTTAATATATGGACTTCAATATATTGAAACAATAAAATGAGTAAAAATAGGCACAAGCAAAAATTGAGAATTAAAAATGAAGATTAGTGAATTAATTCATTGTAAGGCTCTGTGAACTTAAATATCAACGTATATTCATTTTATATCTACTCATATTTGTTCTGCAGTCTCTGATAACTTTAATTACAGATTATTTCAGGTATTAATGCAAGTCATTTCTTTTCCTTGTATATTGTGTCTAAACAAAAGGAAAGCTTGCAAGCCTTCCTTTGAATTGCTGTTTTTTCTCATCCTGCTCTGTTTCATTATCCTCTGCTCCACATATAGCACATACACTACATACACACACACACACTCCTAAATTACATCCCTACTTTCCCCCCTACCACCACTACCAACACCACCTCTTCTCCACCTGTCAAGATCCTGCTTATCCATTGAGTCTTGGCTTAAGGGATCTCCCAATGGAAACTTCTAAAACTCATCAAGGCAAACTTAGACATTCTGTCTCTGTTCCCACTAGATACCTTGACTAGAGCAATTATATTGCATCATAATTATTAACGCAGCTCTCTTCCCACTAAATGAGCAGTTTCTTAAGAGAGAGAGTATGTCATTCATCTTGTTCCCATCGCATCTCACAAAGCTTGGTTCCTAGCTGGTCTTCAAAAAATGTCTGTTGAATAAATGAAGAGAGTATCTTACTTGCAATTATTTTGCTGAAAACACTTAAATCTGCATTCATAAGTGACATTTCACTGCCCTTGTCTAGTTTGGGAGTCAAGGTTATAGTAGCTTATAAAATGAGTTCAGGGAGCATTTCTTCTTTACTCTGTGAAAGAATTTGTGCAAGAATAGAATAGTCTGTTCTTTGAATATGTAGTGGAATTATCTGTAAAACTATCTAGTCATAGCTTTATTAGTACCTCCTATTTTCTTCGAGTTCTCTTTTATTTTTCTAAGTTCTTGGATTGGATGCTTAGTATATTGTCTTTACTTATTAATAAAAGTATATAAAATTATCAATTTTCCTCTAAGTACTACTTTAGCTACATCCCATAAGGATCTTTCTATTTTTTTTAAAGGGCCATGTATGGGTTCAGGATGGTCATCTTCTTGTCTAAGAATCCAAGGGACAAGTTCAATCACTTAAGGGAGGTCAGTGAGCTGAGACTCAGGTTTCTAATTCCAATCAGGAAACCCAGGCAGAATCCCAATCAGATCACCCAACCAGTATGGTGGAAGCAGGAGATAGCTTGAGTTCAGCGGAGAAATCCTGTGGGTGCTCAGATTTGAGAGCAAGTCTCCCAGACACTAGACCTGCATTTGCACACTGATTCTAGGCGATAAACCAATGGGCCCCCAGAGCCCGTGCCCTGCTCGGGACTGACCAGGCAAGGCTGAGCCTGCTGTGGAAGGTCTCAAGCATCCCACTACTTTTAATATATAGTCTCATTGTTATCCAATTTCAAACATTTAATAATTTATGACTTTTTCTTTGATTCAGAAGATTTTAATTAATGTGTTAAAGGCAGCTTTCCACCCTGGAGGTGGTCTAGTCATAGCCCATGGGATGGGTTAATTTCTGGTTCATCCTTACACTAAGGGTGCTGTCTTTTGGTGTTTTAACTTAATGGGGGGTGGGGAGGTTTCCTGTTAGACTCCCCATCTAGGATGAGTCCTGGCTTGGCTGCCTTCCTCCTGAAATCCTGGAAGCCATGAAAACAACAGCTCAATTTAGTCATTTTGGCAAATGTCCTTGGATAAAATCTGATCAGTGATAAGTTTAACTCTCTAGGTTCTTGTCTTCATTTAGAGTTTATCCAGCCTTTTCAGTCATTTACAAAGGGAAGGTTGGTCCAAATCTACTCTTTCCAATATGGTAGCCACTAGCTACCTGTAGCTATGGAATAGTTGAAATGAGGCTAATCTGAATTTAGGAACACACATCAGATTCTGCAACTCAGTATGAAAAAAATGTAAAATGTCTCAACAATAATTATCTTGGTTAAATATTAAAATTATAATATTTTGAATGTATTGAGTTAAATATATTATTGAATTAATTTTACATGTTTCTCCTTACTTTTTTAATGTAGCTACTAGGAAACTTAAAATTATATACATGGCTTGGATTAGATGTTTTGGAGACTGTGCTGGTTTAAATGGTCTGCAGTATTATTTAGGAAATGCATCTGTTTTTAATTACAGTATTAGATTAGTCTTTTGTACATTATAGATGCTCAATATATATTGTTAGAATACTTGTTTGTAGTTTGTGAGCATGAATGAAGATTTTATTTTTTTAACCAGATAAGAATTTTTAAAAACTAATGTGGAGGGGAGACTTTGAGTTCTAGTTATTTTCTACGATTTTTATTCTAAAAGAGAGCATATAATAAACACGATTTTCTTTCAATATTATCTCTCAGAAGTGACAACATTTTTGGCTTGTAGAATGTCATGTTATTTTAGAGGACAAAATATGAAGGTAGAAAAATCTGGGCAGTGTCAGGCATGTTCCTTAGACTTTAAGAAAGAAAGTTGATGTTTAAAAATTAAGGGGAGTAGATAAGTTGTGCAGTAAATGGTGCTGGGATAATTATAAAAATGTAAAGTTTCTGTTCAATAGTAAACAACATATAAAAGTTAAAAGATAGACCACGGACTGGGAAAAATATTTTTAAACATACAAGCTGCCATGGATACAAGTATCCATGATGTATATATACATATGCATATATGAATACATACATATCTCCTACAAATCACTTATTTTACTTTTTAAGTCAAGTTTATTGAGGTATAATTGGCAAACAGGAAAACTTATCCTTTTTAATGCAGTCCTATAAATTTTGACAAATGCATACAGTTGTACAATCAGCACTGAGATTAAGATGCACCATATTTATTTCATCTAAAAAAAAGTTCTGTAGGGCCTCTCTATAATCAACCCCTCTTCTCCCCACCCTGTTCAACTCCTCACTATCGGTGATCTATTTTCTATCCCTATATTTTTGCCTTTTCCCAAGTGTCATTTAAATGGAATCATATGGGGGCCAGCCTCCTGGCTGAGTGTCTAAGTTCACATAATCTGCTTCAGAGGCCAGTGGTTCGCCAGCTGGATCCTGGGCATGGACCTATGCACTGCTCATCAAGCCATGCTGTGGCGGCATCCCACACAGAAAAACCAGAATGACTTACAACTAGGATACACAGCTATGTACTGGGGCTTTGGGGAGGAAAAAAATAAAAGAGGAAGCTTGGCAATAGATGTTAGCTGAGGACCAATCTTCCTCACTAAAAATAAATAAATAAATAAATAGAAATAAATGGAATCATAGGTATGTAGCTTTTTGAATCTGGCTTCTTTCATTTAGCATAAAAAAATTTGAGATCATCCATCTCATTGCTTATGTCAGTGTTTTTTTCCTTTTTATTGCTGAGTAGTATTCCACTATATAGATATACCAGTTTGTTTATTCACCAGTTGAAGGACATTGGGGTGTTATCAGTTTGTAGGGATTATGAATAAAACTGCCATGAAAATGTATGTACACGTTTTTTTCATATGATAGATATATAGATATATGTTTAACTTCATAAGAAACTACCAAACTGTTTTCCAAAGTGCTGTGCCGTTTTCATGACCACCATTGCTGTAGGAGTATTTATTCTGGTTGCTTCCATCCTTGCCATACTTGGTATTATTCGTTTTTAAGGTAGTTGCAATAGGTAGTTCTAGGAGGTCGGGTTGTCTCATTGTGGTTTTACTTTGCATTTCCTTAGTGACTAATGATAGTGAGCATCTTCTTGTGTGCTTCTTTGACATCTGTACAAATTCATACATGTTGGTTTTTAAAAACCAAACAATCCATTAGAAAAATGGGCAAATTGTATGAACAGACAATTTCCTTCCATAAAGGAACACAGAATAGTCAATAAAAATCCAAAAATATATTCAATAGTACTGTAGTCATAGAAATACAGGGAAATGCAATAACATTTTAGATCCCTCGGATTGGCAAACTATGTGATAACACAATTTTTGGTAAGGATGAAAGGAAATGGGAATTCGTACACACTGCAGGTGGGACTATAAACCAGTACAACCACTTGGATATTAGGTATTAGGTATTTGGTGGTACCTAATAAGTTCAATATGCATCTGGTCTGAGCCAACAATTATATTCCTAGGTATATACATATGGGCACAAAGAAATGTGTACAAGGATGTTTATTGCGAGGTTGTATTAATGAAAAATAGAGACATTTAATAGTAGGAGAATGAATAAATAAACTCATTTATTAATACAATTGAATGAATTAAATCAACATGCATGCATCAGTATAATGGATTTTTTAATGTTGAACGAAGGAATAAGGAGATTGCCAAAAATATATGTGTGTGTATATATATATATAGCACATAATCCCATATATGTAAAAATTTTAAATAAACAATAGCATATATTTTTTATGGATTCATACACATAGAGTAAAAGTATAAAAACATTCATGGTATTGATATGCATCAATATCAGGATGATAGTTTCCTATGGAGAGAAAGGAAGGAGAAAATGATAGTGAGAATGAGGCTTTAGCTGTACCTGGAATGTTTCACTTCTAAAAAAAGAATCTGTTAGATTATTTTCAGATTATTTTAAATGTTTCATAATTTAAAACTATACCTAGTTCCCACCTTCTGCCTCCATCTTCTCCCTGCAGACCACCCTGAGTCAGGCTCTAGGATTTAGCCTTACTTCAAAACTTCTTTAGGGTACACAAAATACCCTATGTTGACTTTGATCTTATGTCCCCAAACTAATAATTTGGTTTCCTGATTCATAAGACTTGATTCCTCTCTTTCCATTGAACCCGAGGTCCTTGGTAACTCAGGAGTTGATTAGGGGCTGGAGGCTTCCTTGGCTTTGGCCATGCCCCTTCCCCACTGCTGCACCCATACGGATAGAGGCCATTTTATCTGTTGATATACTTTCTTAGTGCCTGCCAGTTGTCAGCCTGGATTTCTGAGTAGCTCTTGAGCCTAGATTCCCTGATGCTATATTTTGTCTGCAACCTCTCATACTTGGTGCTGGAACCTTTGACACCTGCTGCATTCATGAACTATCTTTGGGATATGGAACTCTGAGTCCAGACTGGATTTCCACCCAGCTCTCTTGCCTAAAACCTGTCCCAATCTAGTGGATGAGTGTAATAGATAGCCTCAGCTAAGAGTGATGAAAATTTACTGCTCTCAGCACTTGCTAAGCTCTCAAACTTCCTTCCTAACCCGTGTCAGACTGATCAAATTAAACACTCTTGTGGTCCAGGCCCTGAAAATAGAAACCCATTCATTAGGACACAGCTGTCTCTCTTTACCTTCCCTCACTCCTCAGACCTGGAGATAAAGTATTTAGAACTGGACCATACCCAACCTGAAGCCCCATTATCTTTCGGGCTACTGACTCAGATCCCAGAAATCCATTGCTCTTTTGTTCCCATTCCTCAGGCCAAGCCTCAAGGCAATATATCAAAAGAGATTTAAAGGATATAGTGCAGCAGCAGAAATGAGTGTGTTGCCTAATTGATGCCTATTGCCCAGTTCTGTGACAGACCCTTGGGAATCAATGATAAGCAAGACACAGTCCCTGCCTGCCTTCAAGTGGCACAGCAGGCAAACTGGTTGTAAAGAAGCAAAGATAATGGGTGAAGCAGGAGCTAGGCAGAGTCAGAGTCTAGGGAAATTTATCCCATGGAAGCTTCCTGCCAAATGCCTTTTCAGGAATTCTCAGGGAGGGTCAGATCCTTGGGGATAGGAGGTCATACTTCCTCCTCCAAGTGGATTACAGAGTTTTCTAGGGACCAGGTAGCAGTAGAAGTCCAAGCATTATGGCTCTCTCCATCATCAAGGACCACAAATGACAAGCAGGGAT
Organism: Equus quagga; assembly: GCF_021613505.1. NCBI lineage: Eukaryota > Metazoa > Chordata > Mammalia > Perissodactyla > Equidae > Equus > Equus quagga. The sequence goes on from NC_060272.1 coordinate 54,432,185, forward strand.
AAGGTGGCAGGCTCTCAGGATTGGCCTTCTACTTGTATTCCATTTGTTGAAGTACTGGATTTTTTTCCCAGTAGATTCAAGAATTGAATATGACATGAACTACATATTCCTAAATATCCTTTATTAGTATGAAAGGTAGCAGTTGAATTTGGCAGGATGAAGGAAAGGCTGATGAATTTGAGAACATTTAGGAGCTGTAGTTGTAGGTCACCAATATAATGGCCATAATACTGAGAAGATGAGAATGGTGCCATGCAGCTTTGTGAAAGGTTGTAGGGAGAGAAGTTACCGAGATGTTATTGAGATTAGTAACATGCCGGTAGGGTTGTCCCTGGGTACTACAGCTGATATATCCTTGAAGGTCACTTTGGCTTCCTTGAGAAAGCCTGTCAGTTATCCTCTGTGGCTTTGAGTTCCTTAACATATTCTACACCTGCAAACACTGACAAAGAGAATTAATCTCAAGAAGGGCCTTGGTTAGAAAATGTAGTTCACTCACATTTGGTATTCTGAGATAAGGGTAGATGACACTTAAATACACATGTTAGATGGGGGGAAGGAGAAATGATCAATTATTTATCTTGGTAATGGGAAGAGTGGCACTGGAGATACAGCTTTAGGATTTGGCTGGTTAGTTCCATCTGGTTAGCAGTCTGGGGTGGTGTCCGAGGAAAGGTCCATTTTGATCTGACAGGCAAAACAAGAGGTTCTGTCTAAGGTAGGATATAAATAGGATGTCGCTATAACTTATATTCCAAAGTGAGATATTTTTGAGAAAGGAAGGAGGTGCTACCAACAGGCAAGAACCATGATTGTACAAGATTGTCCATGATTGTATTAGGCAAAAACAGGATGTACAGTCACCCTGAATATAAATACACTTGGGTCCTCAGACCAGACCAATCTTGTTGATGCCTTTGTGGAGGTAAAAGATGACCAGTATGAAGATCTCAGTGGCTCCTGGCATAGGTGGAAGTGAGCCACTCATTATTGGAACAGCCGTGAAGTTGGTGTTATGTTACTGATAGGCAGGAGCTCAGTGAGGAAATCTGCTATGCAGGTGGCCCAGGGAAACCAAGTGCTTGGCAGGGGCACAGAAAGCTTCTCCCAGCAGGTGTTTGTTCTTGCGTATATCTCGTACATCATTACATTCTATTACTTTCACTTTTTGACCTGCAGTTGTCAGAAGTCATGAGTCAAAGAAAGTAGAACCTTGAGTTAACCACAGTGAACAAATGAACAGAGGTTAAGATTCATGACAATCTTCTATGGCATGCCAGTGATTTGAGAGAGACTTCTCTCTGAGGGGAAGCAGAGAATTTACTTCATATATTACTGCCATTTCAGGATGAGGGACAAGAGGTGTAAAAAAGACTGGATCAGAGAATGGAACACTGTGGTCACAAAACCCTGTTCCAATAGAAGTAGTGAATCAGATCATTGAAAACAAAGAGAGGAAGCATTTGCCATCTCTGGCAGAAAGGACTGGTCTACAGATTCTGTATGGTATCTAAGAATCAAGTGTTATTTCCCCGGAAAGAGCTGTCTGTTCCTAAAATGGCATCGTCCAGTCTTGTTTTTTTTTTTTTTTAAAGATTTAATTTTTTTCCTTTTTCTCCCCAAAGCTCCCCAGTACATAGTTGTATATTCTTCATCGTGGGTCCCTCTAGTTGTGGCATGTGGGATGCTGCCTCAGCGTGGTTTGATGAGCAGTGCCATGTCCGCGCCCAGGATTCAAACCAACGAAACAGTGGGCCACCTGCAGCAGAGCATATGAACTTAACCACTCCGCCATGGGGCCAGCCCCCGTCCAGTCTTGTTTTTTTTTTTTTTTATTAAGATTATGATAGATTACAACCTTGTGAGATTTCAGTTGTACATTATTGTTAGTCATGTTGTGGGTACACCACTTCACCCTTTGTGCCCTCCCCCACCCCCCCTTTTCCCTGGTAACCACCAATCAGTTCTCCTTGTCTATATGTTAACTTCCACCTATAGGTGGAGTCGTATAGAGTTTGTCTTTCTCTGTCTGGCTTATTTCACTTAACATAATACCCTCAAGGTCCATCCATGTTGATGCGAATGGAACAATTTTGTCATTTTTTATGGCTGAGTAGTATTCCATTGTGTATATATACCATATCTTCTTTATCCAATCATCAGTTTCTGGGCATTTAGGTTGGTTCCATGTCTTGGCTATTGTGAATGATGCTGCGATGAACATAGGGGTGCATGGGACTCTTGGGATTGCTGATTTCAGGTTCTTAGGATAAATACCCAGTAGTGGGATGGCTGGGTCATATCATAGGGTATTTCTATTTTTAACTTTTTGAGAAATCTCCATATTGTTTTCCATAGTGGCTGCACTCCGTCTAGTCTTGTTTTAATGAGGAGATGCTGTAGCAGAAAGCAGCCTTGATCTTATAGGTAGAGAACAGGCAGAAATGCAGATACTTCATTGGAGGCTGGTGTGGAGAGGTGATAATGAGCAGGAATTGGATAGGATAATGTACATTCCACTGGACTACCATTGAGGATTTTAGTTCCTCCTGGAACCTAGTTGAGAATTTTTAGAATTACATGAAGACTAAAGTGAGCAAGAAATGTTCATGATAATTATAAAAAAGTTACCAAAAATGCAGACTAATATTAAAGTTTGAAGAGCACATAGTGTGACACTGAAGTCCAGGCGGTACCTTGTAAAGTGTTGACTTCTCTTTCCTGTAAAATAATGTCATTTCTTCAATCCACACACAAAAATTAGGATGGTATTTTATCAGACTTTATTTTGCTGCACAACTTATTTCATCAGGAGTTATATGGCAATTTCAGAATAGCTACTGACCATCTGTAAAAGAGAGAAAATTATAAGCCATTACACTGTTAAACAGGAACTCTGTAGGAATCTTGTTACACTCATTATACCCTGTCTAGAGGCATGCTGTTTCCAGATAACAAGATCTGTGAGAGAATCTTATTACAGCAACTGATAAGGATAGCAACCTGTATAATCAAATGTGAGATAAGGGCATACTTTAAAAAGGAAGAATTTTTAAATTGATTTATAGATAAGAGCAGAAGATGACAAAGTAAGAGATTAGGATCTTATAAATTTGGGCTCTAAAAAGGGTATTTTAAAAATAAATTGCAGGGGCCTGCCCAGTGGTGTAGTGGTTAAGTTTGTGCACTCTGCTTCAGCAGCCCAGGGTTCATAGGTTCAGGTCCTGGGTACATACCTACACACTGCTCATCAAGCCATGCTGTGGTGGTGTCCCATATACAAAACAGAGGAAGACTGGCATAGATGGTAGCTCAGGGCCAATCTTCCTCACTAAAAAAAAACAACAAAAAACCAAATGCATAGATGTCAAAATATTTGACAACCACTGTTTATAAAGATAACCCATTCCATTTTAAGACATTGCTAATTATTTTCCCCGTTATATTTGAACCCAAATCCACTCCCTTCCCTCTGGAAGAACAGGAATGTCTAAGACATTTCTTGTATGGTAGCCTTTCAAGTTCAGTTTATTATATCCCTATGGGTTTCCTTCTCCAGGTGAAATGCTGACAGGTTAAATTTTACATATGATGTATTTTCTAGTCCCCTTACGTCTGGCCGTATCTCACTTGGTTAATGCAGGTGCGGACTGACTAGCTTAGAGTAGAGTAGGGCCACCACCTCTTTTGTTCTGAGCATCATATGAGCATTCACGTAGCCTAAGGTTGCATTTGCTGTATTTTGGTAGCCGTGTCCTTCAGAGGAAGGAGATGGTGCTAACCATGAAGTGATGTAGGCCAGTAAACCAACAAACCAGAGATGGTGAGCTGCTTTGGAGTTCACGAGGATTGGCCATGAGGAATCCTAGTCTGTCCTTCAGAAGGTTGGCTGATTTCACAAGTTCCATTGTGGGGAAGGGGAGCAAATCTGTTCAAGGATGACCCCAAGGAATCCAAAACAAATACGGATCAAAACTAGCATGGGGCTAGACTAGACATCTTTAGTGTAGTTTAATGGCTTGAAACCCCGAATAGAACAGGGATTTCCTAAAGCCTAGGAAGCATTCAGAATATCTTAAAAGTTCTGCTACTTTTCAGCCTAGATTTTTACCACAATGTTTAATGCTTTCTGGGCCAGAAGTCGGCATGCAATATTCATGTTTTGGATGCATGTGTATTACCTACTTTTAAAGATCTAATCACATAGGATATTTCTGCTGAATTTCATGTGAATTAACTAATGAATAAGAATGCTCTTATCTGCATGTTAAATTAATATTTCATTTGAACAGCAAAGCAGCCAAGCAATAAAGAATGATAGACCCAGGAACAATTGTTCTGGATTCTGTTTTATCTTGTCGTAAGGTTATGACAATACTCAAAGGACTCCTCTTGTCCTTTAGATATCTAATCCAGGGGAAGTTATCTAATTTCTTTTTTAAAGTAGTAAGCATGTATGCTGTGGCTCACACAAACAGGAAGTCTATTTCACCCTTTGCAAAAGACATTTTAAAAAAGTTGTGTATAAATTTTTTTGAAAGATTTCCATTTACTTATACTAAATGCTTTTGAAATGCTTGATTACATTTGTGCTTTTTTTGAATTAGAAATGTCTGTAACACAAGCTTTCTATAAAACTGTGCTTCTATTTTATAATTAACTCCATACCAACCATTTAAAATCAGCAGGGCAATGATATTTTTAAAACTCTCTCATGAAGTAATTGCATTTAGGCATGATTATTTGCTTTTGAATTTCAGACAATTATATATTACATTTTCTTAAAAGATGGTACATTTGTATTTTACATATTGGAAGTTAAGTCAGGAATTTAGCTGTGACTATGATTTAAATCAGAAGAATCATTATATTTGGGTATGACATATAATAGCACTCAAATTTATTTTGTTAATCAAGAGGTCTTTAATTTGGAGTGGCACTTCTGAATTATCATCTCTACTATTTACTATTATGGTCATTATTTTAGAAGTCATTGAACATTCAATGAACAGCTACTATATATATATGAAAACATCACTAGGTATTATAAGAATGGTTAAGATGTGTTCCTATCCTTCAAGAGATTCAGTACAAAAGAGGTAAGCATATAAGTTATAAACTATATAACAGACTGTGGTGTAATATACATGCTTTTAAAATAAAGGCATGAGGGGCTGGCCCCGTGGCTGAGTGGTTAAGTTCGCGCGCTCCGCTGCAAGCGGCCCAGTGTTTCATTGGTTCGAATCCTGGGCGCGGACATGGCACTGCTCATCAGACCACGCTGAGGCAGCGTCCCACATGCCACAACTAGAAGGACCCACAACGAAGAATGTACAACTATGTACCGGGGGGCTTTGGGGAGAAAAAGGAAAAAATAAAATCTTTAAAAAAAAATAAAAATAAAATAAAGGCATGAATGAGATACTTTATCTTTTAAATTTAAAAAGCCTTTTTACCTGTTTAAATGCCTGGTAAAATTATAATTTCCACTTTTTTCCACTTTCAGAATGTTTTACATTGTTTTATTAAGCATTGTTAAATTAAATAATGCATGCAAAGCAACCACCAAAAAAGGTGGTCTTCTCCATTATCTTTTCCTGTATTTTTCAATGTTTTACATAATGAGTGTGTGTTAATTTATTATCATAAAAAAACAAAATCCCCAAACTGAGCAATGTGGAAAAGAAGGACTTGCCATCTCTCTTTTACAAGTGAGCTGCCAGCTGGGGCCATCACTCAGGCAGGAAACAGGAATTCAGCAAGTGGGCCAGAGGGAGACTCAAGTTTTCAAACAGGAAGCGACATGGAATCTGCTTCTGGCTGTCAGAGGTTGCTGGTGTAAAGCTCCAGAGTTCCTGGGGAAAGATGATGCCTGCCTTTGTAGTCAAAAGGTCATTGAGAGGCTTAAGCTGAGAGGCTAGCTTTGTGGAGTGTGCTTACTTTCACTGAAACTCAGAACTAGACTGAAGCAGCAAATTTTAGTCTGAACTATGACGTTTGGTGCCCCATGTGATCTAGAACAAATCATTCAACCTTGCTGGGTCACAATTCTTTCATGTGCATATAACCCAAATGTCTTGGCTCTATTAGATTACGTGAACAAATGGAAGTAACATTTCCATTAAAGAGCAAAATTACATTGGAGGCGACACCACCAGCTTGATTGCTAGAAATTAACCCATTAAAATGTTCCCTGGAGACACTTGAGGCTTTCCTAGGCACAGTCTTAGATGCACTTAGACATAGCCTGTGTCCTCTGACTTGTCACACTGCTGTCTTGCCTCCTTTGTACACCACTGGCCTTCCCCTCTCTACACCTCCCTTCTGTAGGTGTCCCCTGTGCCCACTTGTGGCCCCTGCTACACCATCCCAAGCATGGGATAGGCCTTTCCAGTAATTCCCCATACCACAGCATAGATTGGGCTTATAACATTTATCAAGACTTTCCTGAAGATTCCTAGTGTTAAAAAAATGATTAAAGAAAACAATTTAGGTGATACAAATAAACTTTAACATTTCATGAAGCAGACAGTCTCCATTTAGAGAACTGCAAAAGGGACCATAAGGCAGGAAGCTTTTATAGGATAAAGAATAAAAAGCAAGGAAGACAAAAATGAAATATCTGATTGACTGGGGCCACACAGTCAACCCTGTTTGGGGTGAGAAGGAACAAGGAAATAAGCATAGGCCTTTCGGGATTGGCTGACTGGAGATACTGCATTTCTGGTGTAGTGAAGCATATACAGGGACACGAAGTTACCTAGGTTTTGTCTTGCTTACGTGACACCTGGGCAGGAGTGGCTCCATCCTCCTTTCCTCTTTCCCTCCCTTCTTTCCCTCTCCTTTTTCCCTTCTTTCCTTTCTTTCTTCCTTCCCTCTTTCCTTCCTTCCATCTTTCTGTCTGCATCTTTCTTTCTGTGTGTCTGTCTCTTTCTCTCTCTCCCTCTCTCTCTCTCTCCCTCCTTCCCTTCCTTCCTTTCTATAGTTATTGAATAACTAATAACACTGACTATATGCCAGGAATGTGTAAGTAAAAACAGATGTGGCTCCTGCTCATGAATACCTACAGTCTAGTAGAGGAGAAAGACAGACATTAACCAAATAATCATTCCAATAAGAATCATTATAAGTTGACCAATGGATTGAAGAAAATTACAGTCCTAGATAAAGAAGAGTTTACTTAGTCTGGGGAGTTAGGACAAGAGTTCTTGAAGAAATGAGAGTAGAGCTGAATGCCGAAGCATTCACGGGCACTCAGGGGCTAAGGGGGATGGACAGAGAAACAACATTCGATACTGAAGGAATCAGGAAGGATCTGGTCCTATTTTGAGGAACTGAAAGAAGGACTTCTGAGAGGGAGAATGATACGAGAGCAGAGGGGAAAGTTAGGTAGATCATGGGGAGGATCACAAGGAGCCACTGAAGGGTGTTAAGCAGGGGACTGCCACGGGCAGATGTGAACTGGCCAAACACAAATGCCAACCCTGTAGGGACAGAGCACATACTTCATCAGCAGGCAAAAAACACAAAGCGAGGAGCAAAGTAACTGTACTAGGAAAAGAAATAGGGACTTTGTAAACTGGATACATTTTATTTTTTAAAGTATTGAAAAAGAATAAGCAACATCCACACAAAACTTGTATACAAATGTTCAAAGCAGCATTATTCATAATAGCCAAAAAGTAAAAACAACCCAAATGTCTATTAACTGATAAACTGATAAATAAAATGTGCTAAATCCATACAATGGAATCACTATTTAGCAATAAAAAGAAATGAAGTACTGATTCATGCTACAACGTGGATGACCTTTGAAAACATTATGCTAAGTGAATGGAGTGAGACACAAACGACCACATATTACATAATTACATTTACATGAGATGTCATGAATAGGCAAATTTAGAGAGACATAAAGCAGATTAGTGATTGCTTAGGGTTGGGGATTAGGTGAGGAATTGACTCCTAATGGGTATAGGGTTTCTTTTTTGGGGGCAAAATTGTTGTAAAATTAGCTTTTGGTGATGATTGCACAACTATGGGAATATACCAAGAAACACTGAATTGTACACTTGAATGAATTGTATGGTATGTGGATTAGATCTCAATAAAGTTGTTAAAAAAGAAAATAATTTTTAAAAGAATCCAGAAACTAGGGACATCTATAGAAATGAAAAGCCTAAATTTCTTCTCACTTTATGTTCGTTGTAGTCCAAATAATTGTAGCTAGCAAAAGAGACAATAACTGTCTTGCTAGAGTGAGTTGGGAGGATTTACGGCTCTATTCATACATGTTAGAATGGTAGAGTTGAGCTCATTGTTCACCTAAATTAGCAGTACCTAGCAGCTGTTTCAGTTAATCATTATGAGAACTGCAAAGGACACTCAAGAGAGTATTCAATTCTTTCAGCATTTTAAGAATGGTCTTAATTTGTTAAAATAATACCTTTTCTCTTCTTAGTATTTTTCCTTTTAAAAAGTAACCCTATAATGTTTCTTGGAATCTTATTTTCATTAAAATTAAGGCATCAGCTTAACTTTAAGATATTGCCTCAGCTCTTCTAAAACATTTACTTTCTATTTCTTAAATCTTGAGGAAAATGTGAAACATTATTTATTAAATACTAGGTAGGTTCAAAATAGCTACAGAGAAAGGGAATATGAGGTTGAGCAGGTGGCAATGCTTCCGTTTTCACACTCTGAGAAGGCCAAGATTTCTGACGGAAGCATTCCTGGTATCTGTATTAATCAGTTTCATAGTTCCTCAACTGGTATGCGTGTGTGCGTGTGTGTGCGTGCGCACGAGTGTCCAATTTCATTTCGCTTGTGCTGCTGACTCTGTTAGGTTTTTATAAAAATTCACTTCATTTCCCTATCCAGCTTCCCTCTTACTGGTGTGTGCATGACAAAGTGTAACTCAGGCTTAACCGCTCTGTCTGTAAGCTGGTTAAATTGCCTTGTTTTCTGTATGAGGAAGCTGAGACTCCAGGATGATAAGGTACCTTGATTTGGTTGTGTCACCAGTTAATGAGAGTTCTTCAAGTTGGAACTCAAGTCTCCTGATTTCTGTTTCTTTTAGGGAAACACCTTCATTTTCCAGCCTTCAACTTCTATCTTTTCAACTCTTATCGTTAGGAATAAATATCCGCATTGAACATCACTTTATGTTGCTTTTTCTTAGCACTGACTTTAAGCATAGACAGAAGAGGTGGTTATCTGTGAGGTGTAAATGGAGGGGAAGAAAAATCAAAGGGGACGTTCCTTTTGGGCCATTTGTTTTTTCAAGTAACAAAAAAAATTCTCATTTATTTCTCCTATTGTAATTAAATAGCAATAACTGAAGATGTATCTAGATATTTTTAACAAAGGGCCCAAAACAGCACCAGGGCTATGACCTAATGGATTTTAGAAGAGGAACGTCAAGGTAGTCGGAAATTCTTTCAGGATTGTTTCCCTCGTGGACTACAAGTCTCCTAATGTCCCAGCTTCCTCCGTAGCCTCCTTAAGATCTATTCTCTGCGGGGGGGAAAGCTTTACAGAAAAGAAAAAGTGAACCATAGCTGTCTCTCCCCTATTTAAAAAGCTCTCCAACGCTTTCCACTGCACTTAGAATAAGTCCCAATTCCTTTCTTGGCTTACAAAGCCCTACAGGATCTGGCCCATGTTTGTTTAGTTCTCCAAGCTTATTTCGTCTTACTTTCTTGTATTTTCCCCCTCAAACCTAATTTAGGGCCTTTGAATTAGCTGTTTCCTTTGCCTGGAATGCTCTTTCCTCTGTGTTTTGCATGACCGTTATGCAAAACACTGCTTAAACGTCTCCTCCTCGAAAGGGCCGCCCCTCAAGTAGCCACCCAATCACGATCACCATCACATCATTTGCTGTATTTTCTTTGCATACAGCTTAACACTAACAGATGTTTTCTTTCCTCTCTCTCTCTCCTCCTCCCCCATAAGCGCTCTAGCACCTAGATTTGTCTTCATCGCTGCTCAATCGACAGCTTTGAGTAGTGCCTAACATGTGTAGGAGCTTAACAAAAATTTACTGAATGAAGAACATATGAACGCACCCTTTCTTGCCTACCCCTCTCTCCCAAACAGGACAGAACTCAGGAGGATATGCTGAAAAATGTCTTTGTCATGTATCAGGTATTTCCACCCTTGAGAAATAGACGTCCTTGAGGAGACTGTGCAACTTGACTGTACTAGTCCTTCCTAGTCTAACTGTAGATAGTCATATGTTAGCTTTTCATCTAGGGCTTGGTTTCTCCGTGACCAACGCTTTACTTCCGATGCCGATTCCGCGTAGAGACCTAAGGGTGAGCACTAGGGCCCTGAGATCCCTCGATGCTAAATATTGAGGTTTGGATAGGGTTGCTGGCCTGGTGCGCCGTGAGTGGTCCTCCCTAGAGATGTTGGGGAGAAGGGGCGGAGCCACCCCGAAAGGATGAGCCTTACTTGGGCCGTCAGATCTGGTGGGGCTGCCACTTTGGGAAGGGCCCCGGGAATCAGAAGACAGCAAAGCTAGCCTGTGGCGAAGAAGGAACCCAGCTGACCCCAGGCGGTAAGACCAACGCGTCGAAGGAAAAGAGGCAGGGCTTGAAACCAAACCTGCAGAGCGAGCCATGGCTTAGGTATTTTGCCAAAAGAAAGGGTTAAACTGTTTCCAAGGTAACGGACCAGGAAGCGCGCAAGACGTCCGCCGCAGGTTCGTAGGTCAGCCTCGAGTTTAAAGTTCCCACGGCTGAGCGGATTCTGGCCAATGGAGAGGCTGCCTCGACGTCACGTGACGCACAGAGCCGATCCGCTAGCAGCCCCGGAGCACGTGGGAACGTTTTTCCTGTTCCTTCTTTCCTTTTTAAAAAGCCCACCCACTTTTGCGCGGGCTTGGTTACAGAGTTCTTCTCGCGAGAGGCGCGCTCTCCTCTCGCGAGAGTGAGTGGGAGGCGTAGGGACTAGGTGGTGTAGCGGGCTGGAGCTGCGGCGGCGGAAGCCGGGGGTGGGCAGGGCGGGGGCGGGGCGGGGGGGGGGGGGGGGGGGGGGGCGGGGGGGCCGGTGCTGGAGGGGGCGCCCGCCTGCTCTGCAGCTCGCGCGGCTGGTCGTTGCGGGCCGGTTAGGTGCCTGTGAGTCGCGGAGGCTGCGGCCCCCAGGTGAGCCGGACGCGGATCGGCCCGCGGCGTAAGCAGCGCGTTGGCTGGGGTGGCGGCGGGGCGTGGGGCCGCGATGGATGGGGCGGCCCAGCTCGGGTGCCCTTGCCCCTCTGCGTGCCTGCAGTCCCTGCTCTGACTTCGGGGCTGCTCAATGCTGCGCCTTCGCACGGCGGTGGGAGGAGGGCAGGCGGAGCCGGGCGGAGGGAAGAAGCCCAAGACACTGGGCCTGGGGGAGGGGAGTGTCCTCGGGCTGGAGATGGGTCTTACTGGGGTCCGAAGCGGTGGGGCTGCAGCCCCTTTGAATGACAAGCTCAGTTTCCATCCCCAGAGTGGTCTTCAGAGCCAGCTCCCCTCGGTGAGTGGTGGTGCGTGTGCTTAGTTTGTGTTCGTGCTGCGCGCACAGGAGCATATGCAGGAGGAGGAGGGCGTTGCACTTTGTCCCCGAAAAGCATCCTTCACTGTAGGAACCCCTGAGCCCTGGAACCAGCCGCAGCCCAAATCTTGTGACAGAAACGGAAGGCGTCAAGCAGCTCCTCGGAGTAATGATATTTGGATTTGCTGTCAGATTTTCCCCAAGGCTGTTAATAGCTTCAATACTGGCCATCCATATTCCGAATTGATTGGGTATACCACTTCTATTATTCCATGCGCCTAAGCTGCTTTATACAAAAATATGTAGGGAAGACCAAAGTATTTAAAACGTTGGCAGAATGACAATGGCAGTAGAATCTAAACCATCACGGTGGTATGACTCGGTGACAGTTCTTTTCTTCTGCTTTTCATCTGTAAAACCTTATTAAACTGGAAGTGGTTAGGTTAAGATGTTAAGGAGATTTTAGCGTGAGCAGTATTGCTGAGACACACATCTAATGGCCTTCCTGCAAACCAGCGTTAAAAATTCCGGTTCTCTTTTCAGCTTTGTAATTATTCAGTCCCTTGCAAAACATGTAAGCTTTCCTTAGCTTCTTCCCGACTTGTTAGGGATATAATATTGATTGATACTGATTTTGATACTTCTGGAAATATCCAGAAAATTCAGAGTACTCAGAAAATATAGGGTACTCAGTCCTGCAAAGATAATTTTAATGTTTGTTTATGATTTTAGGGTAAATGCCAGCAGAGTTGCTGGCAAGATTAGTGTGTTGATGCATTTCAATGAATCTTTTTAAATACACAGTCAAGTTGTATTTGTACAAGTAGTGCTATTCAAGTAGTACTCTGGTTATACTTGTATGTTCCTTCTGGCAGAACTGACCCAGGGGTTGACAGTGAATTTCACTGTTTGTAGCTGTGAGTAACAGAGCAGTTTATGAGAGATCAGAGAATATAAGGCAGTCGGAACAAATGGGTTCTCAAGCTGAACTGGTAACTAGTGATTAGTGTGTGTACCCACATAACTGCACTATTGATAAGGGCCCAGGCTGTGATATATCCTAGTTGTTGAGGATATGGGCCTTACGCTGAACCACAATGAGAAATTCCCTAGCTTCTCAATTTCTGGGATAAGTCTAGAAGCTGAAGTCTTCCTTTGCCTTTAAGAGGTTGGAAGAAGGATTGCACGTTTAATGTTTTTTTCTTTTTTTTAAGTTCAGGAACTTACTGTCTGGAAAAGGAAATCAAATCAGATGATACATTATAGGTCATTTTTAGGGAAATTTCCAGTTATAAATAGGCAGTAGAGTTCTGTCTGTACTTGGGGAAAATGTGAAAAACATAAGAAATGTCTTTTTGAGAATGGGCAAAAGGGACCAGTCTAGATTTTAAGAATTTCATCCCATTGCATCTTGGCAAATTGATTTTCAGAGAGAGAAAAATAGTATTTTTTTGCTGGTCTTTATAACCTTTTGACAGGGGTTTCAAGCTTTTAGGATGTAGATATTTGTTGTTTTGTCTTGCTTTTGGGAAGTAATTGAAGTAACTTTGGGTAGGATAATTATTTAGGTAAACTGAATTTGTTCTTTTTCTGTCAGGTGATCTCCATTTTAATAATAAAATCAACCGCTTGGAGGGAATGAGGGTTGAGGCAGGCTAGGAAAAGATCTAAGCTTAGCCTGGGCTTTAGTTAAGGGTGTATAAACTGGTAAAGTAGGGAAAGGAAAGAAAAATAATTTATCAGTTTAAAAACAGACCAAATAGGGGCCAGCCCTGTGACTTACTGGTTAAGTTTGGTGTGCTCCACTTCTGCAGCCTGGGTTCGTAGGTGTGGCTACCAGGCATGGACCTACACCACTGGTCAGCCATGCTGTCATGGTGACCCACATATAAAGTAGAGGTAGGTTGGCACAGATGTTAGCCTGGGGCTAATCTTCCTCAGGCAAAAAAAGAGGAAGATTGGCAACATATGTTAGCTCAGGGCTAATCTTCCTCAGGGAAAAAAACCCAAAAAACAGAAAAACCAGACCAAACAGATTCAAATGTCTTCATTCTGCTACTTATCTTCATATATAAAAGTTCATTTTTAAATACCTACTAAAGACATTTGAAGTGTATAGATTACAGACTGGACAGGATAAAAGGAGAAAACATTTTTGGATTAATCTGAGAATGTTTCATGGGATAAAGTAAGATAAATGGCATAGTGGGCTGGAAGAGATTGGGTGTTACTTGAGGGAAAATGAGGTATAGTGAAAAGAGTTTGGGTTTTGGAATCAGGCAGATCTGTTAATGTCACTGAGCCTCTTTTTCCTCATTCCTGACATGAGAGTTAAAATACCTCAGAAAGTTATGGTGAAGTACATGGTAGCTGCTTACTCAGTGTTTTTTCTTTGACCTCTTTTAATGGCTTGAGGGTGATTTGGTTGCAAGGAATAAAAACCCGTTTGAACTGACTGACTTAAAAATGACATTTTTTGTACAGTTGGAGGACTACCTCTGAAGTCCATTGCATGGAGTCCAGCTCACCATCCTGGGAACCAGAGAATCTTCAGGCAGTTACTCTTAGTTTTTCTCTGGGAGCACATGGTCTTAGTCTCTGCTACTCTGTACCCTGTTATGTCTGTTCCAGTTTCTTTCAAATTGCCTCTCTCTTTAAAGCTCTTGGTTTCTGCTTCCCCATAACTTTGGTTTGCATGAAACTTTGGTTTGCTCTGGTGCGAACACCAGACTCACTTGGGTTTGCAGTACAGTCCTCAACAAATATCTCCATATCTTAATTTTGAGTTTCTGGAGAGATAATCCAATTGGTCAGGTATCTACTTTAGTCCAGTTGGCTGTGGGTGGGGGAAGATGGGAGTGGGAAAATGGATGGGGAAGAGACTTAGGTATGTCTCAGAGTTTATACTTTTTTTAGACTGAGTACTGCAAGTTCTCTAATAAAATGAGGTGTGGACAGGGAAGAAATGGTGGGTATCTCTGGTGTACTTTAACATCCTGCAGTTTGAGTTTTTCCCCTAGCATTACATTGAACTTGCCCTCAGCAACAGTCTTTTTCAAAACAGATTCTCCTAGGTGTGTGAGTTAGGGCAAATTACGTAAACGTTTTGTGCCTCAGTTTCCTTGTATGTAAAATAGGTATAACAGCAACTTCTGTTGTGAGAAATGTGAGTTCTGCTTAACAGCAAGTAAGCAGTGCCTGACTGGCACAATGTCAGGATGTGGTCTTATTGTTACTGAGTGAATCCTGTGTGCAGTTACTGTGATACAGACACCTACAGCCTTTAGAGATGAAAATGTCATCCCTGCTCTGAGGAGTTTAGAATTCTAGTGCTGACCACTCCATACTTAAAACTGTGTCTTGACTTCAGTGGCACCAAATTCTTCTAAAGCTCTACCTCGCCTTCTCTTCAGCCTGCTATTTGTTTGTGGTTCTTTGTTTAACACCATCATGGATCAGCTTTCAAGCTCTGTATATGCACTTGATGCCTAGAGCAGCATCTATAGCTCTGACCACCTCAACTAAATGTGTATTTTTTTTGGTGCCTTTTGGATATTATATTGACATAAAACGTTATCTTCCAGTTACCCTATAACTGGCAAAAGCGCCACATTTCTTCCAACTCCCCAAGCTTGAAACCTTAAAATTATCTTTCACACTTTTTTTTTTTTTCCTCCCTTATATATCCTGTTAGTTAATAGGTTCTGCACAGGCTTACAGGATGCCTCCTATGGACCATCTGCAAAGCAGATCCGTTCATTCATTCCTGTTACTGGCAGCTTAGGGTAGAGCCTTGTTACTATTTGCAAGAGCTGCTTAGATGCCTTTTCAGCAATATGCTCTTAAAGTCATGGAGTTGCAAATGTCACTGATAAAGAGAAAGGTGTTCCTGGGTTAACATTCTGAACATATTTTTGGTTAAAAATAATCTTGTAGATGGGGGTTATGTAGAGGATTAAGAATAGTTCAACTTCTAGGCAGCATATTCCCATCGAAAGCACAGCCTCAAGATTTTAGGTTATTTTTTTTAAAGTTGTGTTTATTGTTGGTATACGGGGAGTTTTGGAGTCCTAGCAGCTCACGCTGCATTGTGTGTACTTTGTCAGTTAGGCTCATATTCTTTGACATATCAATGACTGGCAAGGTTCAAACATAGTTTAGAAGAAGAAAATACCAACCCGGAATGCAGTAGGAATACCAGTGGTTTTTCTCCCTGAATGCTTGAGAAAACAAAGGTGGCAGAACAAATACCCCTGAATTAATGTTTCAGAAAGTCCTTAGGTAGGTGGCCACAACTATTTTCTATTTAAATCGCTCTTCCTGCGAAATGCTCGTCTGAAATTCATATCCTTGATGAAGTTTCCCTTCACCTTACAGTGTATTCAATTTAATAAATACGTGGTTGTCGTTACGGGCGAGGCCGTTGGGGAAGGCATGGCCCTAGAATGGGAGCTCTGTGAGAGCAGGGACTTTTCACTGTTACTTCGACACTTGGTGAGTATGAGTTGAATGTCGTTAGTACTTACAGTCCATCACAGGGCCTTGATTTGTATAAATTTAACTGTTAGGTAGGCACTTTAGTCTCAAGTCTTAAAATAGAGCAATGGCAATTTGGACCCCCACCCTGGGGATATTTGGCAACGTTTGGAGACATTTTTGGTGCTATTAGCATCTACTGAGTAGAGGCTGGGGATGCTGCTGAATGTCCAGCAATGCACAGGACCGCCCCTACAACCAAGACTTAAGTATCTGACCCAAAATGTCAATAATGCTGAGGTTGAGAAACCCTGTAGAGGTGCAGACAAAATGTATATTTTGAATGCAGGAGTGTGGTTGATTCAGGAAAAAGTAAAAGGGCAGAAACTATAGAGAAGCAGATATGTCAATAGATAATTAGGTGATACTCAGATATTTTTAATATGATTCATTATTGTTTTGAAAGACAAAACAAAATAGTAACCATTAGATGGGGTATATTTAGATTTTATGAGTCAAACAGCAGGTCTATACCCAAGGAAGGAGCTAGCATTTGAGTTCCTGTTGTGTTAGGTTCTGTTTTTACATATATTATTTCGTTGCATCCTTATAGCAATCCTGTGAAGGTGAACTTTAGCTTCCTCTTCTGTAAAAAGGGATAGCATCACCTTCTGTTTGCTAATTAGGTATTATTCTGTTTTATGTTGTTGGTGGTTGTACTCGGGTTTACAAGGTAACTTTATTTTTCAGTATCACTTCTCTTATAATGTAGGAAGCTTACACCAGTATTTTTTCATTTTCCACCCACCACATCCTTTGTGTTATTTTGTCGCACATTTTACTTCTATGTATGTTGTGAACTCTGTAATACATTGTTATTTTTAGTTTAAGTGGTTATTACTTTTTTTTTTTAAAGATTTTATTTTTTCCTTTTTCTCCCCAAAGCTCCCCGGTACATAGTTGTATATTCTTTGTTGTGGGTCCTTCTAGTTGTGGCATGTGGGACGCTGCCTCAGCGTGGTTTGATGAGCAGTGCCATGTCTGCACCCAGGATTCGAACCAACGAAAGACTGGGCCGCCTGCAGTGGAGCGCGTGAACTTAACCACTCGGCCATGGGCCAGCCCCTAAGTGGTTATTTTTTAAAAGGATTTTAAAAAGGAGAAAATAGGGGCCAGCCCTGTGGCCTAGTGGTTAAATTTGGCATGCTCTGCTTGGGTGGTCCAGGTTGGGTTCCTAGGCGTGGACCTACACTGCTTGTCAGTGGCCATGCTGAAACGGCGACCCACATACAAAATAGAGGAAGACTGGCACAGATGTTAGCTCAGGGACAATCTTCCTCAGCAAAAAAATAAATAAAAAAGGAGACAATAGCTTTTATTTTATCCTAATATTTACCATTTCAGGTACTCTCTTCCTTTTTTTAGTTCCAGATTTCCATCTGGTGTTGTTTTCCTTTTGCCTGAAGAATTTCCTTTAACACTTATACTAGTGATGGTTGGCTGGTGATGAATTCTTACAGCATTTTAAAATTTGAATAAACTTGTTTTGCCTTAATTTTGAAAGATATTGTCATTGGGTATGGATATCTGAGTTGACATTTTTTTCCCTTTCAGTACTTTAAACATGTTGTTCTGTTGTCTTATTTTATGGCTTGCATAGTTTCTGACAACAAGTCCACTGTCTGTCCTTATTTCTCTGTATATGACGTGTACTTTTTTCTCTGGTTGCTTTTAAGATTTTCTTCTTTATCACTGGTTTTCAGCAATTTGGTTATGATGTGCCTTGGTGTGGTTTTCTCTGTGTTTATTCTTCTTAGGGTTTGTTGTTCTTCCTAGGATCTGTTAGCTGATGGTTTTTGTCAAATTTGAGGAAGTCTGGGTCATTTTGTCTGCATATATTGCCCACCCCACACACGCACACTTTTTGGGAATCCACTTAGTCACTTTTTAGAGTAAGTCACTGATGCTGTTTGTTGTTGTTATTGTTTGTTTGTTTTTAAGTTTCTTCTCTCTGTGCTTCATTTTGGATAGTTTTTATTGATGTGTCTTCCAGTTCATGAACTTCTCTCCTGCAGTGTCTAATCTGATGTTAATTGCATCTAGTATGTTTTTTATTTAGATATATTTTATTTTCATGTCTAGAATTTGTTTTTAGTCTCTCATATCTTTTATTTTTCTTTTTACCATGATCATATTTTCCTTTCTCTTCTTGAATGTATGAAACATATTTATAGTATAGTTTTAAGACTCTCTGTTCATTCCATCATCTCTATCATTCCTGGGTCTGCACTTAATGGTTTTTTTCCTCCTGGTTATGGGTTATATTTTTCTCCACCTTTGCAGACCTACTAATTTTTTATTGTATGCCAGCCATTGAGTTTTATGCTGTTGTTTGTTTGATTTTGTTTTATTCCCTAAGAGTGTGGGGTTTAGTTGGGATGCACAGTTAGGTTATTTGGAATCTGCTGGGTTGTTTTGAGGCTCGCCTTTAAGCTTTGTTAGGGTGAATCCAGAATGAGCTTCTGTGTCGTGCTAACTTAGTCCCCCAACTAAGGTGATTTCCTTCTGAGGAGTCCATCTACTGTCTGATATGTTACGAGGTTTTCCCACCCTGATTGGCGGGAGCGGAAACTGTTCCAAGCCTTGTCTGGCTCCGGGTGTTGTTGGCCTGCTGCTCTTTAGTAGCTATTTCCTGAGCCTCAGATACTCGGTGCAGATCAGCATTTGGCCAGGGACTCTGGGGGAACCCGTCTGCACATCTCTGAAGCTCTCACCCGTTCTGAGCTCTCCCTCCAGTCCTCTGCCCTGCAAATTCTAGCCACCTTGCCCTTCCCAAACCGATCTCTGTCTCTACAGCTGGGAGAGGCTGCCAGACTGCTTGGCTTTCCTCTCTGTGTGTTAGCACCTGGAAGTAGCTGGCAGCCAGTGTTTCCCTTCTCTTGGGGATCATAGTCCTGTGTTGCCTGTTGTCTAACATTTGAAAACCAATGTTTCTTATATTTTGTCCCATTTTGTTGTAGTTATATTCAAGAGAATATTAACTTTTAACACTTTGCCATTTGGAATTTGGCCAAAATATATATTCCAAGCATTTATTATTAATATGTTCCCAAATATTATAAAATGAGGAATTATTGGAAAATCCTAATTTTATTTTCACATATAATTCATTAAAAGTAGTGGTATCCATTTAAACATTTAAAGGCATACTTTGCTCTATAAAAAGGGTTACTTTTTATTTATTAATTCGGCAGATGTTTAGATGCCTACTATGTTAGAATACAAATACGGTAAAACACTTTTGTCCTCAAGGAACTCAAAATAGGAGCTGAGTATGTAGACCATGGCACCAAAAGAATAAAGGACAAACCTCTTTGGGAGCATAAAGGAGGTGGTTACTGTTTGGGCAAGGAGGGATAAAGGAGACGAGCCAAGCCTTCCTCAAGGAGGGAGGTCCTTGAACTGGTGCAGGAAGAGTAAATAGCAGTTCAGCTGATGCCAGAGAGGGTAGATTTGAGGGAAATTTAGGAGGATGAAGGGTCAGGGCTTGGAGGTTTTCTAGATTGGGGGGGGGGGTGGTCTGTAGGGACTGAGGGAAAGACCAATTTCATGCTTGACCTACTGGTTTACTGGCTCTTACTGATATAGAGAATACAGCAGGAGATTGTTAAGAGAGAAAGTTTTGTTGAGTTTTTGAATATACTAATTTTGGAGTGACTGGGTAATTTCATTAGAAGTATCTAGTAGAAAATTAGATATAAGGAACTGAAATTCAGGTGCAAAAACTGAACTGAAGATACACATTAGGGAGTTGTTTGCATAGTTAAAACCATAGATATAAAATCCTTGGAAAACTAAATAGAATGAGTGCCAAGGAGGACAAGGATGAAGGTTAGAAAATATTAGTATTTGAGTCACAAATTGTGAAAGAATTTAGGGAAGGAGACTAATCTAATGGCTGGACAGATAGACAAGTGTTTCTCAATCAGAAATCACATAGGGCACTAGTTAAAAATACACGTTTCTGGGTTCTATGTAGATCTCCTGAACCTGGAGCTTCTGGGTGTGTGTGTGTACTGAAGTTTGAACACCGGTGCAGTGGGGAAGAGAGTCAAGATAGAACGATATTGTTAATAGAAGACTAGGCAAGTGTTTCAGAGACTCCTTGGCTAGGTTAGCTCATGCTATGTAAAGGTCAGGAAATAGATGATGCCGATTAGAACATTCCTTAGGCCAGAGGAGAGCAGGAAAGACTTGAGAGAGATTTTTTTTTTCTTATCATAAGAGAATTTACGCACATCCAGAAAAATAAACACACACAATTGCATCTACCCAGATGAAACCAATATTTATACCCATCTAGTATATATTCTCTTTTATATCACATATGTACATACATACTTGTAGTGATACAGATTTTACACAAAATGATGTAATGTGTACATGCTGGAAGCCACCTTCTTTTACTTAATAATCTGTCGTCTTCCCATATTATAGGTATATAACATTTTATAACATTAAAAAAAAAAATCCCAGTTGTCGTGAGTGACCACTATCATGAGTTTAGTCTCTATCTGTCATAATGTTTCCTAACCATGTACAAACACACACATACACGTGTCAGCGTTCTGTAAATAATGTTTTTTTAAATCACAAGTAGAGAGCACATTGTTTGTGCTGTTCCGGAACTTGCTTTTCCCCTTAGTATTTTGTGGACATGCTGTCATGTCACTGTGTATTAATCTGACTCTTTCCAACACCTGGGCAATAATCAGTCATATGAATGTATTATAATTTATTTGAATTGATGGGCTTCTAGATTATTTTTAGTTTTTTATCTTATTTTAGTGAATATTCTTTCACATTTCATGAATTTTGTGCAAGTATATATGAAGGATGAATTTTAAGGAGTGAAATCACAGGATCAAAGGATAGGTGTAAGTTATTCAAAGTGTCCTCTATCTGTGTTTTGCGTACTCTTTATACTTGTTCCTTTGATTGCTTTCATTTATTCTCTTTGAGTTCTGTATCTGTTAAAATTTTCTTGGTGCGCCCGTGTTTTTAGCAGTGTCTCTTCTGCTTTTTTGCTGCTTCTAAGGAAATCTCATTTATTTTATGGGATTGTTTTTATTTTCTGAGCACTGGCAGCTTACTGTTCAGGTGTTTGCCTTGTCCATTTAGACTTTCTTTGATCTGCTTTTTGGAAAATGATCGAGGTTAGCGTTAATTTCTTTGCCTATAGAGAAACACAGTTATTCTCTGCTTAGGACTCCTGTTTATTTGCCAGAATAGGGCACAAAGCAAAAAAAAAAAAAAAAATTAAGTGAAAGGTTTACCATAACACAACGGTGTTCTAGGGGAAAATACTGTATTTTTGCTCCTTTTATGAAATCTGCCTGAGACTGCATTCTCTCTAATTATATGAGATGGTGAAGAAACTTGCTCTGTCACCTTTCTGCCCCCCATCTGTCTTTGCATCGTTTCGAAAGATGATTGTCTTTCTTTGCTGTACCAGAAGTATGAGTCATGTCATCTCATGTTGGATTCGCTTTTGTGGACCATTGCATAGATATTCTCTGATAGACTTTTTTCTTTGTGAGATAATATTTTGCTTATGTTTTGAGTTACACACAAAGTGATGGACGAGGGTAGAATAAATGTGTTTTTCTTCAGTGAGTGAAGCAGAGTGTAAATGTGGAATTAAATTTAGTTTCTTTTTTATTGTACAAATTCTGAGGTACTGTTCTGAAAATAGATAATGTGTTTGGGTGGCATGATTATATTTGTCTGGTTTTTTTTCTTTCTTTAGTGTATTTCTTCTTATGTGTTTTTTGTTTGTTTTTACATTCTTTCATGGGTCCATGTTGGATTCTGTTTGCTTTACTACTCAACTTTGAAAAGAGTGTTCTGCCTCGGCCTGCTATTCAGGAATATTGTGGGTAAAGTGAACTGAGGTGGCTGGAGGTGTCAAATTGGGATGTCTCAGAGCACCCTGGCTTTCCCCCAACCGCCTTGTACCTGTTTCTTCTGTCTCGGGCATACCGTGTCGCACCTTCCGGTGAGCAGCTCATCTGGATAATTGGTCAGTTTCTTTCCTGGTGAAGCCTCCAATGAGTTAGTGTTTGGTCTTTGCTCATATTGACTCTAGTCAGCAGCTGCAAAGATAATTGCTGTTTCCCATCTCCTTCCCCACCTCCGCCCGTTCAGGAGTCAGAGAAAGCAAAGATGCTTTGTGTGCGGTTCCTCTGTCCTTCAGCATTGTTTTAGTGGCTGCAATTGCATCATCCCGGGCATGCAGTCTAGGTTATTCAGTCATTCTCCCATTTCTGGCTTCCAGAGTGCTTCTTATTTCTCTCTCTTATAAAGTGTGGTGAACAGCTTTTCAAACCTTTCTACACTATAGAGGAGGGGTTAAGCGCCTGTGTGCTAGAGTTTGAAGATTTGGATTTGAATCCTAGCTCTACTACTTGCTGTGTGGGTCTGGGCGAATTGCTTAACTTCCCCTAGCCCCGGTTTTTCTCATTGTGAAAGTGGAGTACTGCTCTGCCAGTCCTAAGGATTAAATGAGCTGTTAATGTAAATCTCTTAGTAAAGCACTTGGTGCATTTTGAGCTCTTGTTAGAGCCCTAGATGCTCCAAGATCATTGTTTCCTTTGATGAATTCCCAGAAGTAGAATTGTGTCATAGAGTAGGGATATTTTAAGGGTTTTGACATGCTTTACAAAATTGCCCTCCAAAAGGGTGGTGCCAGTTTACTCAGGAGCTGCGTTTGAGATTCACTTTTCTGGAACTCTTGTGTTGACCTCTATATTTTGTATGTTTTATGCGAAGTTTGAGGCAAGTCCATTTGCCTCTGAGGGTTTCTGGCAGTTGAAAACAGCTCTGTGGGGAAAAAGGAGAGTGAATTGGCCTGGGACAAATAAAAGGATTATTTTCTTGCTTTGGCCACATATTTATATTTATATTTACACCTTTTCTTTTTGAGAATTTTGGTCCATAAGTAAATATTTTTTCTTTTACCTGTTTTATAGTTTCCAGAGTGCTTCCTGTAAATTTATTTTCCATTTGGTTCTTACAATAAACTTGTCTGGTAAGTAGAGTAATATATACATCGAGGTAACATCCAGAGATACTGCAATTTACTTGGACGAGATGAAGCTAATGAGAGAGAGAACAGGGACCCGAAGGGGACTCTTCTCAGTCCTGGTATATCGCTCTTTATCTTGTGCTGTTGGGAGCTCCCTTGCCTTTCTCCCAGTCCTGCTTCAATTCCAGTCATTAATAAAATTTTATTGTGAAAGAGACCACTAGGATTTATCTTAGTTCAGAATAGAAATCCATCATAGTTCTTTGTCTAAAAATTAGATTCCAGAAATCTCTAAAGAGAAGTGCATGTGTACGTGCACACAGTTTTATCTCTATAGTGAAAGAATGTAAAATTAGAACTCCAATAAAATTAAGGGTTCTTTTTGCAGTTCTAATGGGGACTAGGTTGAAGTTTGGTTTTGCATAATAATCTCTTCATAGTATAAATTTATATTAACCAAATATTTTGAAAACCTCAACTGGATAATTTGTGACAAAGCCAGTGTGATTGAAACTAATTAACCATTTCTTAAATCTTTATTGATTCAAATTTTTTTGTTATATATTAGAATTCAGTTCCTACTCCCACCCTTCATTATAATAAAACATTTTCCCTGCAAGGCTCTGAACCCAAGAGAGCCATATCTGCCTTGTTCTCCCCTGTATTCATGGCATCCAGTTCACATAGATTTTGAATGAATGGACAAATTACTGTGGTCCAATGTGAATATCGAGTGGTTAATGCCCAAGTTGATTTAAGCTCTCAAAGGTATTTTATTAAAGCGTCATTAAAAAGTTGACTTAGTTGTAGAATTTCTCCTAAGATATGTGTGTGTGTGTGCGCGCGCATGCATATGCATTTGTGTACATGTGTTTTAAGTACTGTTAATTATTTAACTTGGATGTTCTTTGAATTCTAGTCATTGGTATGCTGTTAAGATTCCTATGTAAGGAGTTGGGTTTTCTTCATCTGATCTAATTTGATATGTACAGATTTCATATTCTCATTTGTATATTATCAAAACTTTCTGCCCAAGAAAGAAGAATATCTAGAGCATTCGCTGTTGCTACAGGGATGGAGTGACTTTTGGGAGGCAAGAAGGCTGGGATTCTTTTTGTGATATTTTCTATTTTAGATTTAAAAAGGTTTTCTAAATACTTCTTGTTGAGGCTTTCAAATATTTTCTTATTTGTAATAAAAAAGGATAGTGAGATGAATAAATAAAGGTAAACTACTTTATAATTTTGAACCTGAAAATAAGATTTTTGTAATAATTTGGTATCTCATTAAGGTACCAATATTCATATATTTTTCAAATATTCATGTTGGATTGCCAAGTAAATTTTTGTGGCTCACAATTTTTGTTTATGTTTTCATTTTTTTAAAGGAATTATTTTAGGACAGGATACTTGCCTGAATCACTAAGATCAATAAATCAGTTATTTTCTTTTAATATGTTTTCTTTAGGTGTTCTATGGATTAACTCTTCGTTGATTACATACAACAGCAGTATAGTTATGGCGACTTTCCAGGCTTTCAGAAACAGTCACATGAAGACTAGAGCATCTGTCAGAAAAGTAAGTTCACTGTATTAGGTTCCTTTTAGTGATAGTTTTAATAAAAATACTGATTTTTTTTTTTTGTTAAGTAGCTATGATTTTCTTGTTTTAAAATGAATCTCATTATTGAAATTAGTAACATTAAAATATACTGCAAAGATTGGTGTCTACGAAAATAATGATATGAAATCATGAAGACAATGAACGTTATTTCCTAAAGAACACAATTGCCTCCTCAATTGCTTCTTAGCAGATAGTTTTCCATCTTCTTTTTAGCAATATAAGCATCAGGTATAAATTTTCCTGTGTAGCTTTAGCTTTACCCCAAGATATTACCATTCATTCATTTAGCAAATATAAATTTGAGTGCTTATTGTATGCCAGGTCTTATGCTAGGTATTGGATGATCAGTAGGGAGCAAAGTAAATATGATTCCTGGTCCTTTCTTCTTCTAGTCTGAGGAAGAACCCCTTTTCTTCCTCTCTTAAGACAATTTGGTTACCCTTCCATTTCTTGAAATATTTTGTCTTTGCTAAAACTTTGGAGGCATTGCTTAAAGGAAGGAGGAGAGAACAGATACTGGAGGATGGTGAGCAGTCTTTGTTACCCCTTTTTCTAGGCTTCATCTTGTGTATTATATGACACTGTTGAGCCGTCCTTACTGGTTAAGACGGGCTTTGAGTTATTTCGTTACAACATTTTTCTTGCTTGCCTTCTCTTATGATAACTCTTGTCTCCTTTGCTTACCTTCTGTCCAACTTCTAATTGTTAGTGTTCTCATAAGTTTCCAGGCCTGGTTCTTCATCTAGTTACTCTTTTCTTCAGAGAGCTAAGAAGTGTTTGAGTTTGACTGTTAACTGTAAGAGAATGTGTCTCAACTCTACAGGGTGCCTGCAGAGTTGGAGAACAGAAAGTAAACTTATTTTTAAACAGTATGGTAATTACATTTTTAAGTAATATTCTCCATATGTTTTCAGGTAAATTACCTTTGAACTTAATCGTCCACTTTTTAACTTGAAAAAAGTAAAACAAAAGCTATTTTTTCTGTTTCTACTTTTTGTTAACTGTAGTGTATTATACTTTTTTCAGATTAGCAATTGGGCCCATAACTTTAAATTAAAACTAAATTGTACTGCTTGCTTTAAATTAATAATTATAACTAGGGAAATATATATGCAAAATAGTGAGGTAGTGACCACGTTCTTCCAGAATAATACTGCATACCTGTTTGACTTGAGTTTACCAATGTATTCCTGAAGTTATGGAATTGGGCTGCATCTGAAATTTCATACAGGAATCATTTCAATGTCTTTTGTGATTCAACGCATTATCCGTACTAGGTATGGAATAAAGATTTGATTTGAATTCACTTGAATACTTGGAAACCCTTTTACATAAAAGCGTGTGAGTCTCAATATTGTATACTGTTGATATGTATGTGTGTTATGCACGCACTTAGACCACTTTTGATACCTTTACTTGGTATAGCTGAGTGACAAAAACTTGCCTATTGGCTAAGTGGAAATAGAAAGGTGTACTTGAATTCTCTAGATTTCACTTCACTTTGGTTAAAAATAGAGATGCATTGAATATTTATTGGGAATCAAGTATTGTGAAAATCAGAAAGCTATACTTTCTACCCTATTTATTTGTTTCTAATATTTCATTATGAAAAGTTTCAAGCATATAGAAAAGTAAAAAGCATGGTATACTCGCACATAAACCTACACACCAACCACCACTATTCAACAGTTATTAGTTTTTTGTCTTATTTGCTCTGTGTGTGTGTTTATTTACTTTTTGGCAGAACTGTTTGAAAGTTATGGTCTTACTGTCTCTTCATCCCTGAACACTTGCACATGCTTCTCCCAGGAATAACAGCATCCTCCCCCATAACAGTAATACTCTTATGACATTCCAAGAAAATTAAATATAATTCCCTTATATCTAATACCCAGACACACTCAAATTTCCTTTGTCAATCCTAAAATGTGTTTTCTAGTCTCCCCCTCAGCCCCTTTTTGGAGTCAGTCTAGGCTCCTGGGCTCTAAGTCGTATTTGATGGTTGTGACTTGTTTACATTTAGTTTGGTCTGAAAGAGTTCCTCCTTTTTTTAAAAAAAAAAATTCAAGACTGACTTCTTAAACAGGCTAGGCCAGTTTGTTGTACAGTGTTCCACATTCTGGGTTTGTCTGGTTGTTTTCTCACAGTGCTGTTTAACTTATTCCTCTCTTTTCTGTATTTCCTATAAACCAGAAGTTAGATGGAAAGGCTTAGTTGGATTCAGGTGAAACATTTTTGGCAAGAATGCTTTATAGGGTGATGTGAGGATAGAATTTCAGGTCTTCATATGATCAGTGATGCAAAAATTGGTCAATTGATTAAGGTAGTAACTCTCCCAGAGCTCTCCATTTTAAAAGTTTATTGTCCTGTATTTTAGTTAGCAAATAACCTGTGGGATGATACTTGGCCCTGTGCAAATATCTTGTTTTTTTCCAACAACCTTTCATCTAATATTTTTGGCACCCATTGGTGACCCTTTTCCTAAATCTGTTATTTCCTGGAAGTTGCAAAATGGTGGTTTCCTTAATTTTATCATTCCTTTTACATTTATTAGTTGGTATTCTTTTTAAAGAACTTTCCCTCTTCAACCTTAGATGAACTACAAATCTATAAAGGCAGGATAAATGCCCTTTAATTACCAATTTTCAGATTAATGATTACCTCCAACGGTGGCTAGTGAGTTTATTTCACCTCTTTCATTCATTCATTTATTTGTATTGCTCTGGACTCATGGATTTTAAAAATTCTGTATTTTGCAATCTTTTATTTATTTACAATCATTCATTCATTTTTTTAAGTTGCTCTAATTGTCCCAAACTTGGTCCCTGGTAGGCCATGCAAGCTGATACCTATGTCCCTCTCTCTCAGGCTCATAATTCTTTGATTGCGTCCTTGCTTTCTAGTACAACAGATTAACCCAGTTTCACCTTGTACTTTCTCTTCCTTAGACCCAGAATTGGCCATTTCTTCAAAGAAGCCTGAGTAGTAAAACCAAGGTCTGGGTACTAGGAGTGCCCATTGCTCCTTCAGAGTCATGAGTTTATATTGGTAGTTCAACTTCATATTTCATATTTTTTCCTTTTTTGAGTTCATATTTGTATCTTAGCCTGAAAAGCTCTGCTCATTAATGAAAACAATCTGATAAATTTCGAGTATTTTCAAGCCCACAGAAAAGTTGGAAAAAAACCCAGTTCAATGAACACTGCACTTAGATTCACCCTCTGTTGACACTTTGCCATACCTGTTCTATCTCTGTGTGTGTATGCACACAAACACGCACACACTCTTCTTTTGAAAGTAGGCTTCACACATTATTTTACTTCTCTTCTGAATTTGTCAGCATGTATCCCTTAAGAACATCAGCATCATACCACCCCTAAGAAAATCATTAATTTGGTAACATCTTCTAACATGCAATCCATATTCAAATTTCCCTAATTGTCTCAAATATTCTTGTTAGTTTTCCCTTGTCCCTTGTCTAGAATCCAGTCAAGGTTCACACTCTGCATTTGGCTGTTGTATCTCTTTGGTCTCTCCCATTCTAGTCCATTTTGGAGGTCTGCATTCTTGTCTCATGACAGCAAATCTTTGGAAGAGTCGGGACCAGTTGTCTTGTAGAATATCCCCCTATTGTGAGTTTGCCTGTCTTTCCCTGTAATTAGGTTCAGCAGGAATACCTCAAAGGTGATGTTATGTTCATTCCACTCTTATCAGATCAGGAGGTACATACTGTTAATGCCAGGCTGGACCAGGTGGTTAAGGTTGTAACCAACAGGTATTTCTAATACAGAGACACATAGTCCCTTTATAATTAATACAATTAATAAGTAATCTGTACAGTGATGCTGCAAGACAGCATGAGTATCCTGTTCCCCAATAGCTTTTAACCCAGTGGATTAGGATCCGTTGATGATCCTTTCTTAAATCAGTAATTACATTGGGAGTTACAAATGGGATTTTCTAATTTTGTCATTCTGTCCATATTTGCCAGCCAGTATTCTTATGTAAAGAGATGCTCTCCCCCTACTCCACCCTTTTATCTCTCTCTTTTAATGGACTCATATAGACTTTTAAAAAAATTCAGTTGTTATAATCTGATACCATTTTTATTCTTTTTGATGCCCAAATTGTCCCAGATTTGGCCAGTGGAAATTCAGCATGGCTTCTGTGTTCTTTTGAAATGACCTAGATAGTCTCTGGGCACTTGGTTGCATTCTGTTGCAATAGGATATTCTGGCCACACTTTGTACTTTCTCTGTCTCAGACCTGGGACCACCATTTTGCCAAGGAGCTCGAGTTCTTTTTGTTGGTGAACGGTATTTAGAAACCAAAATCTTGGTGCTGGGTATCCTCATTCCTACTGAGGCTCATTGCTTCTATGACCTTTCTTTATGTAACTTTTTCCTCCCTCTGTTCCTTTGCACTCCTGTCATTCCCCCCTGCCGTATCTGGAATGCTTTCCCTCATTTTCATCATACACCTGCTTTAGACCCCTGAAAAGCCTTATTTTGGGTTATTATCTCTTTTTTTCATCCAACTTTGTTATGGGAGTAATCAGTATTGTCAGCATGCCTTACTATAGCTTCCACATCACCTTACTCCTTATATAAATTGTTGCTTCTGTTCTGCCAATGACTTGGAAATCACGAATGTAGTCTGCTACTCTTAAGGCGAGAGTACCGGAAGCCGGTGTGAGGATCTGGTGGTCTTCCAGCAGGTTGAGTGCGAGGGCTAAGGTGTGTCTTCTTAGCATGTGAAACTACTTAAGCCTTTTGTTCTTTCTTTCTCTCAGCTGAATTGACTTCAAAAGGTGCCAAATGAATGTTAATTGAGAGTTAGTAACTCTCCATTTAAAACTAGAATACTTCTGGGATCTTTTACTTTGTCTGAGAGTTAAATAAATTAAGAGTGTCTTATTTTCAGAGCTTCAGTGAAGATGTGTTCCAGTCTGTGAAGTCTTTATTACAGAGTGAGAAGGAACTGTGCAGTGTGTCAGCAGAGGACTGTGTGAAGCAGGATGAACATGCCGGTTTGACTGAGGTTTGACATGTTACTTTCGATACCTTTTTCTAATAAAGCACAATGTATTTTCCTCCATTTTTATAGAATTTCATGATTATTTTTACAATGTGTAAATCTCTACATATTAATACATACATGAGAAGTATCTGTTTTAACTATCAGCTAACATAATTGTCTTAATGCATTGTAATGAGCACATTTAATTCACTTCATATGCATTATTGACCACTCATCAGACATACAGCGCTGTATTAGGTGATTCCTACTGTATTCAGTAATTGGTACTTCAATACTAAAATATTTTATTCTGAAACAGTAGATATATGCTTATTTCTTACATTCATTTGTTTGGTGTTTAGTTTTCTTGATTGTTTAAATTCAGTGCTTTGATTCAAAATGAAAAAGCAATGATAAATTTATTTTGAAATTAAGATATTTACTCCACTACTTGAGGATAAGATGTACTACTTGCTCATCTATTTCTCTGCTACGTTAGTGTTTCCAATTTTTGTTTGAATTTATTACTATAAAAAGGAGTAAATTTTCTTTTTACAATATAACTGTAGTCCATCAACACATTTATGTTACCAAGTAAGAGAGAGAAGGTATTAAGTTGTTGTAGCTCAAAACTGATAAATATGTTAATTCAAAAAATCTTGTTTTGAATTGAAGGTTTTAATAAAAAATCTTATTCTTAGTTTTGGGAATGATTTTCTTCCATATTCCTTGAGAAACTAAATGTGAAGTGGGTCCGTAGGATGATAAGCACACCTTTTAGGCCTGTAGTGTTCTCTGACCTGAGCCTCTTTTGTGTTAGCTCAATTTCTGTGGCCCTTGACTATTGTCTTCTTTGTTACCACTTTTTCCTTTATTTTAGTAAAGCTGATCCCCTCTTAATCTGCTCAGTTGTTGCCAAGTGTGACAAGTCTCCCGTGTCCTTCTGCCCTCAAACAGTTTCCAGCCCGTGTCTCTCCAGCTGCTTAAGTAGGGCCTTTCCCGGCCCACATTCCTTGGTGAGGCCTTCCTTGATCAATGGGAAATATAAAACTCTGCTGGCATCTTCAGAACCCCATGTCAGCTTATTTTCTCCTTTGTATTCAATAAAAGGAAACTTGAAAGAATAGAAGGAATTTCTCTCACTTGAGGGTGTGCGGATCTCAGAGTATCTTTTCGAAAAAAGGAAGGAAGTTTGTTGTTTGAGTGTCTCTTTGTTATTGAGGGCCTGTGATGTGCTGGCACTTTCCTCTTTGTTATCTTGTTAACCCTCAAACTGTGCAAGAGGAGTTGTGTTGCCCTCAATTTTTTAGGTGAAGCAATAGGCTCCAGAGGTTCATAACTTACCTGGACGCCTGGAAATGAACTGTAACACTTCTGTGAAGTAATAACCGTAACTAATTAGAATAAATATCTGGGGTAACTTAAGATTCAGACTTGCTTCTGAATCATCAGAAAGAGATCAAAAGTATATTGAGTGTTGCTTTACATTTTGACTATGCTATTTTCCCTTAATTCTTGAGAATTGATTTTCCATGTGATATCATTTAAACATTTCGTATTTTTAGTCACAGCATTTGCTTAGTACAGTTTACTATTCTGTTTTCAAATGGGAAAAATTTATTCCTGTGATGTCAAAGACATAAAGGGAATATAAATTTTAAAAATAATGGTTTCTCCAGGTTATAAAAGTAGTACACCTTCCTTGTAGAAAAATGAGAAATACTGAAAGCATAAAAAAAGAAAATGACTGTCATTAATCCTATGAATTAGGGGGGAGAAAAAAACCACAGGGAAAATAAGTAGAAAAAATGAGACGACCTATGATGCCATCATTAGAGTTAATCACTGCTTATAGTTCAGTGTATTGCCTTCCAGCATTGTTTTCCATGCATATATTTTTAAAAATACGGTTGAAATTGTGTTTATATAGTTTTTCTGTGACTTGTCCTTTTCACTTAATAATGTAGCATTTCCTCATGCTGTTAGATATTTTTTAGAAATCTGATTTATGTAGACTTCTCTAGAGTAATCTCTGTATAAGGGCATTGAAGGAAATAAATGATGATATCACAGAGAGTCAGTAAGGAGGTAGCCTTGGGGGTCTACCTAACGAAAGCCTCTCTGAGGAGGTGATATTTAAGTTGGAACTTGAAGAATGAGAAGCTAGGCATGTAAACATCCAAAGAATAGAGATCCAGGTTGAAGGGGCACTCCTTGAATCCCTTAGGCAGAAACATATTGGGCATGTTCTAGACCCAGAAAGGGGGCCCGTTTGTATGAGTGAAAGTGAGGGAAGTTGAGGGCACCAGCTAACCCAGAGCCTTGAGGCCTCGGTTAGGACCTTGTGCTGGGAAGCATGCAAGGGTTTTGACAGGGAAGTGATATGATAATTCCTGGGACCAGGTGGGAGAGGATTGTGGCCGTGCAGGGGAGAAGTGGTGGCTGGGAGAATGGAGGGGAGTGGATGTATGTGAGATGCCTTTTGGGAGTAGAATTGTCTGAACTTGTTTATGAAGTGGATATGGGGGAAGTTCAGGAACTACGTTATGGAGCCAAATCTTTGGTGAAAAACTTTTGTGATTATCTTTGAAAAAAATTAATCATCCTAGTAGCATTTTAATGTTTTATGTGCTTTTTCTGTTTCTCAGCTCTGTCAACAATCTAATTGAAACAAGACTTAAAAACTCGAATGAATGAAGCTTTGTTCCTTTTTTATTCAGGTCACATTTCTAGGTTTTAATGAAGAAACAGATGCTGCTCGTATACAGGTATGGTTGATTTATTGAACTGGAAAGGACTGTGAAAGATTATTTGGAACAAATTTTGAGACCATTTGCCTTATTAGCCCAAAGTTTACACTAAAATTCTTCTGGTATCATTCCTGTTTAAAGTTAAAAGATGACATTTTGAGATAAACTTTTGAGTGTGCTTTGGACATTTTCACGTTTAGCATTTTCACTGAATGTTCTTATTACAGAAAGCAGTTTTAGGTTAGGAGACCACAAAAGTCATTTATCTGAGAAGGGTGCAAACCACAGGCTAACTTCTCTATTCTCTGCATAATGTAGAATGAAGACTTGTTTTTTTATTTTGATGGTTTTTGTAGTCTGACTTTAACAGTGAGATTCTTATCTTTTTAATTGAGATTGAGTTAAATTTAAAAGGTAAAAATTGTAAAAAGTAATGATTAACCAATGCGAAAATTTTAGCCTGTTTGACTTAGGCCGGGGTTTACAGAGGGACTGATATTTGAGATATGGATCAGCAAATACAGGCTTCAGAGTTACATGAAGAGTGGTTGAAGCTCACGCAGATGTGGTCGGCCTACTTTTTTCTTTTTAACCTGGTGCTGCTGCTTAAAAATTTGTGATTGCATATGTTTCCTTTTGTGGCAGTAAAGTGTCTCCTAATAGAAGAGTTAACACTATTCAGTTCTTTATGAATAATGCCTATCAGGTGATAGTGAATGAAATCTCTGCTGTGTGTCTTGATTGTGCCCTTTCCAGAAGGAAATAGTTTAGACAGAAGGCACAAGAGAGGACATACTCCTGAGAATGTAAGGTTGAAAAGAGAAGTGTTCCAAAGTGTTTCTCTCATACTCTGCTTCCTCTTTAAGACTTACTAATAAAGCTTTGTTTATAAATGAAAGTACCCTGAGGGGTCAAAGACGTTAATATTCCTTTAACAGAGTAAAATATTTACATATAAAGGGCAAATGAGAAGAAAAAATAAAAGCTATTTTCCTTTATATCTTCATAATATTTTTGGTTAAAGTCTAATACAATAACTTGGAGAGGAAAGGCAGAAAAATAGACTTGTATTTTACAAATATAAAACTTAAGCTCCAAAGAAGTACATTGTCTAGGCAAGAATCCTGTATGAAAATTCCATGATTAAACCTGAGGACTGTAGGTTGACATTTGGAGCTAAAAACTATTAAATGCCTAATTGGCATGGATGTGTGAGGTGCCATGTAAAATTTTTTATAGCTTGGTATCAATACGTTTAGAAGGCTACAGAAATAGCAGGCATTAAAATATTTTAGTATGTTTTATTTTTGAGTTTTTAAAAAATTGATTGTGGATGCTAACCTGTTAACTATTATGTTAACATAACATATTTTAACTACATAAGTTGACTACATATGTTAACTATTATGAACCGGAACATTTATTAACCAGTAGACCTTATAATTTTTGGATAGGGCTCACATTATAGAAACCTTAACAGGATGTTATTCTATAGTGTTATTTATTGTGTTATTGTTTTAAATTAGGATTTAGCTGCAGTTTCTTTGGAACTTCCAGATCTTCTAAATTCCCTGCACTTCTGCAGTCTAAATGAAAATGAAATTATTTGTATGAAGGATATAAATAAATCAACAGATACAAACAATGGTCCTCTAAATCAGGTAACTTTTATACATTATTGCTAATGAATTTTTCAGGGCAAATTTTACAGTGACATTGGATTAAGAGTATTAAACTTTTAAATGCTTGGATGAAGTTTCTTTTTTTTAATGCTATCTCAAGGAAATATGATTTGTAAGAAACCGAACTCATGAAGCTTTGAAATTACTGGAGGACAGAATAATTTTGATCATAGCTTTAAATTAGATTTTTCATGTGTGAAGTTCCATAAATGGTATGCAAGTACATATTAATTTTTTTCTAAAAATGCATTATTTCTGGATTTCTTGAACTTCTCTACCTTTCTATAAGCTATGGGAATTTTTTTCCCCTGTATGACTAATTCAAATTTATATAAATATTATGCTATATATTTTGGAGAACATACTTTAAATCATTTTCTGGTTTAAAAAACTCAATGTAGGGGCTGGCCCCGTGGCCGAGTGGTTAAGTTCGCGCGCTCCGCTGCAGGTGGCCCAGTGTTTCGTCAGTTCGAATCCTGGGCGCGGACATGGCACTGCTCGTCAGACCACGCTGAGGCAGCGTCCCACATGCCACAACTAGAGGAACCCACAACGAAGAATACACAACTATGTACCGGGGGGCTTTGGGGACAAAAAGGAAAAAATAAAATCTTTAAAAAAAAAAAAAAACTCAATGTAAAATGGGCATCTGAAGATTTGTTCTTTATTTATAAACAAAAATGTTATCATTTCAGACAGGTGGTTAGTTTTATAGCATTCAACTTTTAGTTCTTTATTAAGTATTATTTTGTTGATAATCCATCAAAGAAAAATGTTTTGCATGTTTTACATCCTAAAAATTGAATTAGTAGGTTTAAAATCTGGATTACTTATTCCAAGTATCCATAATGAGTTCATTGTGAGGTCTACGGATAAAAGTAGTACTGCCTGCCTCATTTCCTTAATTATATTCTTCATTTATATTTACTTTGTTTTATTTGCTAGGATACAAGAGATAATTAGCTATCATATTTGGTTTCTGGTTTTTTGAATAAATCATTTGTCAGTATTTGCATTTTTTAGATAACATGTGGAAACAATCTGATGACATATTCTTAATCAAAGCTATAAACATTATTGTAAATTGTAATACTGGGGAAATTGAGGTAGAAGGAGAGGACGGTTCTTTCACAATAGGAGAGAAGGTGATATCATGTTGAAGCTACAGGAAAACAGGATATAAAGAAAGAAGAGAACCGGGTTCCTGCCCTCATGCGGTTTACACTCTAGTTGGTGAGCTAGGTGACTGATTAAATGAGAAAAACCCCAGGGCTGTTCAGTAATACAGGAGAATACGATTCCCAAAGGAATGGAGAGTAAGTTCTGTAACATTTAAGGAGATAGAATAGGGAGGATTTGAATACTTGGATAAGAGAAAGATGGGAGAAAAAGAGATTGGGTAGTGAGAAATGTCGTAGACAAAAAATGAAGAAAAGAATGAAACATCACAAAATCAGGGAGCCTTTCATGATATATGTGTTTCTTTTTTTTTTTTTTCTGAGATTGTGTTATTTCTAGGCTTCACTTTCAGATAATATGTTTTTGTGTATAATATGTTTTGAAATTAAAATTATTTTTATCATCTTTCCCAAGAGTCATCATTCTGGAATGCTTTGTGTCATGAGAGTGTCACCTACATTACCAAGACTCAGAATTGATTTTATCTTTAGTCTCCTAAGTAAATATGCCACTGGAATAAGATATACCCTGGACACATACTTGCATCAGAAGCGTCAACTTGAGACCGCTGATGAAGATGATGACGATACTGACCAGTCTGTGTCCTCCATTGAGGATGACTTTGTCACTGCTTTTGAGCACTTAGAGGAAGAAGAGACGTCAAAGCCGTATAATGATGGTTTGTTCTTTACTAGACTTTTTCTTGAAATGGGGGATTAAAGTTTAAAGTTCAGTTTAAAAAGTTTTAAGGCAGACTTGTTCAATTGAAATTTATTTTGAAATTTGATTCAATTTAAACATTTTAACCTTTTTTTTCTCGTTGTCTGAGGAATTAATTTTCTTGTGATTTTTAAGTTCATTGTTACCTGGTTTTTAGTTTTGCTATTTCTCTTCTTAGTTAGTAGTACTCTTCAAGCTCTTTCCCTTTTTACCTTGAGTGTTTGGAACATGCCTAGGTTCAAGTTGGAGAATAGTTAGCTGGCAGAGTCACCATATTAGTGTTTCTAACACATGCAACAGTGCACTAAGCATTCCATAGTCCAAATATCCTAGATATGGGGTAAAATGTAATTATCTTAGTAAAATATGTGTTTGCTTTTAAGTGTGACCTAGGATGATCTGTTAAACAACATAGTTTAGAAGGCACTTATATTACAAATAAATATTTCATGCTTAAAGTCCTTAGTCCCATTGATTTAAATTAATTTTTTAAAAATTCTGTTCAGGAC
This sequence comes from Equus quagga, assembly GCF_021613505.1. NCBI lineage: Eukaryota > Metazoa > Chordata > Mammalia > Perissodactyla > Equidae > Equus > Equus quagga. The sequence goes on from NC_060272.1 coordinate 54,468,749, forward strand.
TAATTTGATGATTTAATTCTTTCCCCATAGGAATAAACATTACTGCACTAAGGAGCCAGTGTGATGCTGCTTCACAGACTATTTCTGGTCACCATTTAGAAACTCATGATTCAAGGATTCTGGTTTGCTCTGGGCGGCAGAAGTCATTGGCCAAACCATCACCTTCCGTAATGAATATTCTGGGACAGAAAGACCTAACTTCTGCGAAAACATCAGTTACGACGTCAATTTCTGAGCCTTGGATCCAAAGGAGTTTTTATAGGTCATCTAATGCTTCAGACAAGGGTAGTGATACACAGAAGATGTTGCTTTCATCTTCTCCTGCTTACTCATCTGAATCAGAATGCTCTAGTCCGAGTCCTGTTATTTTCTTGGATGAAGAGGGATATCAAAAAAGTTTAAAAGCAAAACTTGAGTTACCTAAAATTCCTGTGATGAAAGATGATATAGAGGATTCAGACTCAGAAGTAAGTGAATTTTTTGATAGTTTTGATCAGTTTGATGAACTAGAACAAACTTCAGACACTTCTTGTCCATTTCTGAAAGATCCTGTTGTAGGGAAGCCATCGCAAAAGAAAGGGCAAAAACATGAAAAACCTTGTTCTGTAACCACAACCATGAATCCTCAAAAATTCAAGTTTGACCGTCCAGCTCTCCCAGCTAATGTTAGAAAGCCAACCCCTCGTAAGCCGGAATCCCCTTACAGTAACCTGTGCGATGCTCCAGATTCTCCTCGCCCAGTCAAGGCATCTGGGGAAGACAGTGGCTTGTTTAGCCCTATTCGATCCTCTGCTTTTAGTCCTCTTGGCGGCTGTACTCCTGCTGAATGTTTTTGCCAAACAGATGCTGGTGGATATAGGATTCATGAAAATCATGATTCTGTCTATTACACCTATGAAGATTATGCGAATAGCGTTTCCTGTGAAGTGCTGGACTCGGTTCTTCATACCCAAGATACTAATGCTACATCAAACATTAATAGTATTAAAAAGGGAGAGAATAAAACCGTAGCTCTTAAGCGTGGAAGCCTTGATCAAAAAACTAAATCTAAAAATAAATCATTAATGATTAAAAATAGCATTCAGAAATTTGCAGCAGATCTTGTGGAAAAAAGTTTTGGCAGCGCGTTTAAAGATTTACAGAAAGGAGTCTCTTCGTGTACCAATGCATTGTGCCACTTTGCCATCAAATTGACATCATCCGTTTTTCAGATGGCATTCAATGAACTGAGAAAGCAGCGTGCATTTTCACTGAAAGAACGTGCCATTAGTGGTCTGGCTAATTTTTTGGTGAGTGAAGCTTTATCAAATGCTTTAAGAGATTTACAGTATGTAAAGAAGCAGATATTTACAAACACCGTTGCTAGGTTTGCTGCAGATCTTGCTGAAGAGCTTGTTTTTGAAGGCATCATGGAAGTGTGTCAGTTTTCATATCCTCCAACACCTGCATCTCCACAGCGTCGGTCATTTGACTATGAAGACAAAGTAGTGAAGTCGTATGCAAAAGATTTGTCTGAATCTGTACTACAGGAAGCGTTCATTGAGCTGTCACAAGTTGATGTGACCTTCACAACAAGGGCAGCAGTTAGTGTTTCCACAGATAACGTAAGGAATGTGAGTGCAGAAAATATTGTGCCATCGACACAGACCTCCACGTTTTCCCCTGCTTTTAACAATCAAACAATTATGGTGACAAAACCAATACAGGAATACAAAAAGGAATACACGGTACAGCAGGCCTTGTTTTGTACTTCTGGCATTATTACTTCTATACCCGTGCCCTTGGCAGGAAGTGCCCTTCTCCCATATGGTACTTCATCTAATATCCATCAGGCAAAGTCTCATCTGTCGTCTGATGATAATAATTCAAATGGTGATTCTACTCAAGCACGTGTTACCACAAAAAACAAAGAAGAGAAAGTAGCTTGTCTCAGAAATATTTGTTTACCTTCAGAACACAGTCCAAGTAACCAGAATGATTTTAAATCAGTGAATAATGATATCGAAATGCAGAGCTCTTCAAAATTAACGGGTGATCCTGTGACTATTAACAACTTTTCTGCAGCAATGGTGCATACAATAGTAAATGAAACTTTAGAGTCAATGACGTCATTCAAAGTTACGAAAACAGCTGAACACACAGATTGTTTAACTAAAGCAGTAAAGGGAAACACGCCTCCTTTTCTCTGTGATCAAGCAGCACTGCCACTGAGTGAAGCTAGCAATAAGGACATGTTTGCTGATCAGTTGTCTAAGTCTGTTATTAAACAATCAATAGATAAAAGCAAATCAGTGATCCCGAATGTAGATAAAAATGTGGTACACAAGGAAGGTGTACCTGTTCCTGGGGAAGAGTCACAGTTGACCCTGGAAAAGTTCCCCAAATTTCTTGACACTCGAGATCACTTAACTCACAGTTCACTTTTGGTCGGAAAGGATTGTGTTTCAGAATATGGAGGTTCTGTGGCTCATGGATTTTATTTAGAGACACTGTCACCTTGTCTAACTATGGCAGGCCAAAAACCAGATTTGAAGGAAGCTGCTAAGGACAAATCAGTGAAAAAGTGTCATTTGAATAATACAGCACTTGAGCCCTTGTCTTTTGGGCAGGAAAACCCTTTTTCCCATTCACATACTTTCTCATCCACAGCGCTTACATGTGTAGATGGTTTTCCTGTGGAAGATAAACAGAAAATCCGAGACGGAAATGTAATCCCTGGTACTCCTCCGTCAACTCCTTTACTACCATCGCAGGCTGGTTCCGAGTGGGATATCAAGAAGTTAACCAAAAAGCTCAAGGGGGAATTAGCAAAAGAATTTGCACCTGCCACACCGCCTTCTACACCTCACAACTCATCCATTGGTAGTTTGTCTGAAAATGAACAAAATACCATAGAAAAAGAAGAGTTCATGTTGAAACTCATGCGATCTCTTTCAGAAGAAGTTGAAAGCAGTGAAGGTGAAGAGCATCCAGAAGTGGATATGAAGTCAGAGCACTCAGGGAAGAAAGTTCAGTTTGCAGAAGCGTTGGCTACGCACATCATTTCTCTTGCAACTGAAATGGCAGCATCCCATTTAGATAATAAAATAATTCAAGAACCCAAGGTTAAAAGCCCTTGCTTAAGTGTGCAAAGCCAAAGAAGTGTATCACCTACTGTTTTAAATTGCTCAGATGAAAATTTACAAACATTATGCAATTTTGCAGGTGATATGGCAGCAGAAGTCATTACGGAAGCTGAGAAGATAGCAAAAGTTAGGAGTTGTTTGTTTTTCAGGCAAAAGAAGAACAGTTGTCATGTTGATGGTGACCGAGATTATAGATTAGAAGAGAAGTTGGATATAGAGGCGGTGGCACACCCAAGAGAAGTAGAGCCGTGTATTCTTTCATTACCACCAAGTTCTTGTATGTCAGGTCTGACATACAGGTATCCCAGCTGTGAGAGTGTGACAGACGAATATGCGGGTCACATTATCCAAATCCTAAAACAGGAAGGTGGTAATAGTGAGTTAATAATGGACCAGTATGCCAATAGACTTGCTTATCGATCTGTTAAGTCAGGGTTACAAGAAGCAGCTAAGACAGCCGGAATGAAGTGCAACTCAAAGATGTTCCCCGTGCAGAGCTCACAGGTGAAAACCAACAACGAACTGTTGATGTTCTTAAATAAAGAGCACCACCAAGAAGATAAAAAAAGACAAAGTAAAAGAAATGGAGGGTACCTTTGTAAAAATCAAACTTGCGAATGGACACGGGATACATATAGAAATGAGTGCTCCGAACTGTATAGTTTTTCAGCCTCTCTTGCTCACAGCATAACAAGAGATGTTAAAAAAGAGCTGACAGCATCCGCGGTTGGCTTGCCAAAATCCTTAACAGATTCTTGCCTTTATGAAAAATCTGAATGTGATGAAGATACCGAGGCTTACGCTGAGCCAGAATTTCCTAAGTCTTTTCAGCCTTCCTCCCCAAATCACAGGTTTTACCACAGTACAGGCAGCTTAAATGGGTGTGGTTATGGAGAGACTGTTGTTCAAGCTATAGAAGAGTATGCTAAAAAAGTAGCGGATGACACTTTAGAGCTAAGTTTAGGATCTGCAGTTTTCCACCTGTCTGAGACCACAAAAGCAGCGGATAGGATCACTTATGCGGAAAAGTTGTCACCTCTTATAAGTCAAGCTTGCAGATACTGTGACCGTAATGAATTCCACGATTGCACTGGAAATGCACCTCAACCCTTTCTCAGACAGGATTCACACGCTAGTAGTAAGCCAGTTTCTAATTCAAAATATAGTAACATTTATCAGAAATCTAGAGTTTTTCACCTCGATGTCCCCCAAATTCATGTTGATCTTGATAAGAAGACAGTGCTTGCTGAGAAGGTAGTTGCTGAAGCTATTGAAAAAGCAGAGAGAGAACTGAGCAATGCCAGTTTGGCAGCCGATAGTGGAATTGGACAAGATGGCATTAGCTTTGCGGAAAGCCTTACCACAGAAATAATGACATCAGTGATGACGAATGTTGCACCTATTGTTAGCAGGTAAGTTTCAAATTTCTTTTGGGTCTTACGATAAAATGAAAAGTTAAACTTGATCATATACGTCTTGGATCCTGTTCAGAAAGGTACGATTATTTTTAACCCTAATTCACAAAAATCCACAACAGCTCTGTGAGGGGCGGGATCAACCCTCAACCGAGCTGGAAGATGAGGCTTAGAGGGGATAACCTCTGTGCTGAGGTTCGCAAGGCTATGAAGTAGGTAAAGTTGAATCAGAGGAACAGCTGGAGAATTTTATACAGCAAATACAGACTATTCGTATGTTAATTTACTACTGCGAGATTAAATTTTTATACAGCATTTTCTGTTCACAAAGGTAAGTTTTTTTTATAAAGAGCATAATTTAACCAAAGTGCTGTGAGGAAGAAAGCAGAAATTCTCCAAATGCTTCTACCACTGCCACCCTTGCTAAGGAGACAGTTCTTTCTGATAGGCCTACAGTGCCCTGTTCTTCAGCAGCTGTGTCTTGTGCTCAGTGTTTCTAATACCTCAGTTAAGATTTTCACTTTTAACCTTCTTTTTCCCTGGGAAAACATCAGGACCAACTTGTGTTGTTAGTTTGTAGGATTATATTTGTTAGTCCTTCTGGAAAGGGAAAATGCTTCAAGTTGAGGTGGAATTTAATTGAATCGCATGATACCCAGAGTTTTTAGTAGCTTTTGTCAAAGCCATGACAAGAACTGCCTCTTTTCTTAGTCATCTTAAAATAGGAAGATACAGTTTGGCCAGGATCCTTGAATCCAGTTGTTCCCTGGTATCCTCTTGAGCTGAGAGATGCTGTAGGTTTCTGGTGAGCTAGGGGAGGTCTCTGTTTGTCGTAACTAGTCAGCCTCCTTTCTCCTAGACCAGAGTTTAGCAAACTACAACCCATGGGCCAGATCTGGCCCACTGCTTGTTTTTGTATGGTCTGTGAGCTAAGAATGGTTTTTACAGTTTTTAAGTGGTTGGAAAAAAATCAAAAGAGGAATACGTACTATTTTGTGACATGAAAATTATATGAAATTCTAATTTCATTGTTCATAAAAAAGTTTGACTGGAACACAGCCATAGTCATTCATTTATGCATTGTCTGTGGCTGGTTTTATGCCCTAATGGCAGGGTTGAGTAGTTGTAACAGAGACCTTATGGCTGACAATGCCTTAAGTGTTTATTATCTAGCCCTTTATAGAAAAAGTTTGCAAACTTTTGTCCTGGACCCGTATTTTCTTTGTTCATGAAAACATATTACTTCCTAATATGATGATGGACATCTGATAAGTGGTTAATAAGCTTACAAATGGATAAATAGTAGTAAGCTAGGCCTTTCAGTAGTTGAAACAACTTTTTTCTAACAAAAGTGACGACAGGCTGCAGGCAATTTTAATGCCCCCCCCCCCCCCCAATCCCAGCCTGGTGGGAGGAAGAGACTGGCCTCTAGATAATCCTCTAGATTAGAATCTCTCTAAGACATCCCTCCCAGAGCCTAGCAAATGCCTTTCTATCGATTCCTCAGTATTTTCACTTTTTCTTCTTGGAGTTGGGTGAGTAGAGAGGCCCCTGGAGTTCTTCCTATAAGCCCGTGCTAATTCCAACTTTTAGCCACGCTCGTAGAATAATACTTGCTGTTTCTTTTTCTCTTTCTCTTTCTTCCTTAATAATTGTGCTAGGGTTCTAGAAGTGCTGACTATTAAAAGTTAAGTGGTGTGTACCATGTACTCTTTTGCATTTTCTATTTTTACAGTTAAAATGATTTATCTTTCAAGCTTTAAGAGGGATTCATTCAAATGGATTATTTCTGGAGGTATTATTTGGATTATTTCACTAGTGTCCCTTTGATTCATGAAAATAACCATAAATATTTCACAAAGCTGAAATGTACAAAGTGGTGGTACGTGAGTGTCAAATGGGGAATTATGCGATAGGGCATTTTTGGAAGAGCCAAGCATCTAAACTATATTCTGAGCTATTATTTCTCAGCCACAATAACCTAGCAGTCATTAAAAAGTCCTCTGGACCCATCTGGTGGGTCATTTCAGCCAAAAAACCATTAGATTGTAGCACATACCATGAAAAGTATCAAAATAAAAAGAGAACAAAGTAGTGCTCTATTATGATTCAAAACTATAGTGTGCCCGTCCCTGGAACGCCTAATTCTGGTTGCTTTACCTTAAATACAAATTGAGAATAGTCCCAAAGAGGAGGGAAGTTCAGGACCTATTCTAGGCACTGGGGATACAGAAGTAAGTGAAACCGGCAAAACTATGTGTTCTCTTGGAGCTTGTGTCAGAGTGGAGTAAGACAGATAGAAAAACAAGTAAAGTATGTAGTATGGGGATAAGTGCCTTGGAGGAAAACTAAAGCGAGGAAGGGATTAGTGCTGGGGGTGGCGGTGGGCCACGGCAGGGGACATGGTTTGCAGTTTTGAACAAGTAACAGGGGAAGCAACTCTGACAAAGTAACATTTGGGCCAAGAGCCAAAGGTGAAAAGAGAACAAGTCACATGGGAATCAGAGAGGTCCCAGCCAAAGGGGTGGGACTACGTGTGGGAGAAACAGCAGAGAGGTGTGCGTGGCTGACGCAGTGAGCCAGGGAGAGTGGGAGGAGAGAAGGTGGAGGTCGTGAGAGTTACCATACCGGACAGAATGCTATAAGGACTTGCACTCTTATTCTGATGGGTGAGAAGCTGCTAGAAGGTTTTGATCAGTAGTCTAAGATTTTCCCTCTTTATGTTTAAAAATACGACTTTAAACTTCTATGTTGAGAATAAAATATAGAGGGGGCAATTACAGTAATCCAACAGTGAATGGACTTTCTTGTGAAGATTGAATAAAACTATAAGTGTCTCTTTATTGAAAAAAAAATGAGAAAGGTTATGATCCGTGCTCAAAATCTTGAAGAGATTTGGCTAGTTTGACTGTAGGCTTGACTGACAATACTAGAATTCCTTTAACTACTTTTTTTCTAAAAGCCAGAAGGAGGATTTTTTTTAGTACAAGTAAAAGTACTGTCTCACAAAGCAGATGATAAACTTAGGAACTTGTGCTCCTCCATAGTGGTCCCAGTTGAAAATATGAACTGCCTTAAAGAGGATTTAGATAAATGATGCACTAGGATGGATCCATAATAGATTAACACAGTAAATTAGGGATGTTGGTAGGTACCTCAGTTAACTTTGAAATTAATATGCTCTCCTGCAGTCTCTTTATTAGCAGACACAAAGGGTTAGATAGACCACTGGTCTGGCTCTGAATATCATTTCTTGTTTTTGTCATTTTTATTATCAAATGGATAGTCTTCTAATTCAGAATCTAATGCTTTTGGATCTTTTGGATTGAATTTTTTTCTTCCCTTTTTCTTTTCCTTTTGTAGTCCAAAAGAAATAGAAGACTTTCAGGCAGCTGAGTCTTTTGTTAGCCAGCAGATGAATCTCAGTATTGGTGATGACAGCACTGGTAGCTGGACCAATTTAAGTTTTGAAGATGAACACCAGGATGAAAGCAGCAGTTTTCATCATCTAAGTGAGAGGTAACTAAAATTTTGCATGTAATTGCATAGTTTAGGTCCTTAGAACTCAGAAGTGAGCTATAGATTTGCCTTGAGTATTATTATTGTAAAGTTCTGAATTTGAAAATATGTCTTAATTTTCAAAATGTATTTTATTATTCACAATATATTTTTAACAGTTGACATTTATTAAGTATAGTAATTAGCCGAGCTAATTTTCTTTGGATGTGCTAATAGTTGCTTTGAAAAATATTGCATACTTTTGATTTTATACACTTTAAGCTTTATCTGGACTTTCCCGTGAGTCTTTTGAAGAAACAATTTTTCTTTCTCAAAGAGGATACTTTTTTTTCTTTAGAGATAGGAAAAAGGACAGTTATCTGTAAAAAGCATCAAAATGGCCCTGTAATTTTCTTGATATTAGTTGAAGTGGTATCTTTTTTGGGAAGGATTCCTTACTTGTCCTGCTATTCAGGAACAAAATGACCTGGAGCATTTATACTTGAATGACTGAAAACACATAAACTCATTATATATGGTTTTGTCCAGCAGAAGGCACCTACCTTATATATAATTTTTCTTAATTAACTTTGTTCATAATAACAGTCTTTGGAATATTTGATTAATTATGGTACAGTTGTTTCTTATATTCCTAACTCTATAAAGGTGTTCCTGACTAACCTATAAAATTCTATAAAATCTTTATCTACATTAACTGATAATTGGAAATAATAAATACCGTCCATAGCTGAGTCCAGGGAGAGAGAAATATTCTCAGCGCACATACTTCCAGCTTTGGGCATATGTGGACAGGACCCTGTGAGGCTTCAGTTGAACAGACCCATTGGAATTGGCTTACCAGAAGGGGAAGGTAGGAAGACTGTTGGAGGAGAGGATGAGGAAGCATAAGGAAAGGAAATGGCTTTTCACTTATTAGAACATAGCATCTCAGAGTATTTTGTTTGATGCTTCGATTAACCAATAAGTATTAATATTTTTGTAAATTACCTATTTTTGTAATAGTTTCTTAAAATGAGATGTAAACCACCAATATTTCTTAAAATCTAGATTCAAAAAAGGTAGTCTTTACTGGTAGTGGGAAGTGGGGGTAATATCACAAATCATCACTGGGCCCTTTGCCATAATTTTATCTGGAATAGAATATTAACACTTAAATTCTCCTCTCACCTTTGAGAAACCCAGGCTTCTGGAATTTCAGTGAGGGTTTACATTGTTGTTTAGGAAATCCTGGTGTTGAAATGGGAGAAGTAGGATCAGAAGCTAGTTCAGAAAGACCAAATCGGGCTGAGGCTAAAATAATTAGGTTTAATGTTGGCAAGTGCATTTAGGTTCAGAAAATTAATTCTTTGATTTCAGGCTGGGGAAAACCTGGCTTGATAGCATTTTGTCAGAAAAACAACTGTGATTTAATTGACCACAGTCTTCATAAGAACTATTACGCTATGTAGTGTTAAGGGTCAGGCACAAAGACAAAGTGGGACTCATCCAGGGTTGGTGCTGTGCTCGTTGAACATACAATTTCCAGGGCCTCACCTCCCAGTGATTAAGATTCATTAGGTCGTTGGAGGGTCCCAAGGGCTGCATGCTGGGTAAGCATCTCAGATGATTTTCATAAGTGGTTCAGAAACCACACTTAAGACATATGGCTTCACATGTTTCATCTTCCGATGAGATCTGCTGTAGGAGCTGTTATTTTCTGGTAAAGAGATCAAGGGAGGAGATAAGAGACTTCACTGGTTTGAACACACCTTGCACTTTCACTCTAAGTAGGAGGTTCAGAAGAAGGCAACAGTTAAAAAAGAAATGATAATTTCAGATTTTCACAAGTGTTTAGAAGGAACGTATAATTATTTGATCAGAAGAGAACTAGGCTGTGTATGTGAATCTGTTAAGTGTTTCAACAGTTTGTGAATTTTTTACAAGTTATGTAGTAGATTTGGTAAGATGGGACCGAAATTGCAGAATTTTTGGGATAATTTCTGTGATGTTTCAGAATTGACAGTAGTCTTCATGTGGCTGAAAGCCACAATAAAGAATTTTAGTCCTTGACCACCACTGGTTTGAGGTATACCTGTTGTGGACATAGGAAATAGGAAAAGACATAAAAGAAAGTGATGGAAGCAGGTCACTGTTCAAGAATGAAATAGGAAGACTGTTAAGAGAGGAAATTCAGTTGTTTTATGTTGGGTTCGTGTAGGATGATCACTCCTCCTGGTTTGCTCAGAACAGTCCTGGTTTACTTGTGCTGTTCTGGGGTAATTATTGATGGTGACTTTTCATTTTCAGAAGTGTCCTGGTTAGATGAAAAATTATATGGTCACTTTAGTTAGAAGTGGCATTTTATGAATAACTGATTTCAAATCTGACCTATTTTGAGGGGCAAAAGGGGAGAGGGAATGAGGTTGGATAGAATTTCAATTTTTAGTCTTTACATTTTTTAGCTGTTTATTTCTTTTCATGTTCACTTAATATTTAGGTAATGGATTTTTATTATTAATTAGATGGAGGAATCATTAGTAAGATATGGGTAAGAATTTTCATTTTGTAATTTTTTTTCTTTTTTTAGATAACCATCCTGTTAGTAGAAGTAAATGCAGTGTTTGAGATCATTAATGTTCTCTTTCTCTGACTCGTAACTGTCCATTCTGTATTTTCCTATTTTCTCATTTTTGGTTTGACAGCAGACTACATGGGCAAAAACTCTGGTTCTTTTAAAGGTTTTATAGTAGATCTATATTTGTTTAAACATACGTTGAAAAGATACCACTCAGTTTTAACTTTTATTCTCCAATGCATTATGGTTTGTGACAATTTGATAGTGCTAGAGTGAGTGTGGATATATAAATTGTTTGAGATTGCTTGAAAACTATTTAGAAGTTTTGAGTAATCATCCCCTTTTTTGGTAACCTTGTCAACATTTACTGATGCACATAAAATGATTTTATGTTCATTTTTTAGAACCAAAATTTTGGTTTGTGTAAATATTAATTTTTATAATTGCTTAGCCTAATATGGGGAAATATAGCTGCTTATCACTGCAAACTAATGTGCTTACTAATTATCTTAATGATTAGAATTTTAAAAAATTGCATGTTTAGGTTTTAATCTGAAAATTGAACTTAGTTTTGTTTCTGAACAGTTACTTTTTGTTTTTGTTGCTTTGCTGCAGTTTTAGAATGTAGTTGCTTTCTTCTTTTGATTAGGTGGTAGTGTAAGAAGTTACCTGTGGGGCATTAGTGATTGGCCGACCAGATGAGTGTAATGTTGATTAAGCCTTGGTTATTCAATATCTGAGGAAAATGTATGTTATTTGCTGCCTACTGAATTATGCATAATGTATGAAATGAAAGTAATTGACACCATAAGAGTATTTTAAAATCAGAAACATCTTTTCTCCAACTACTTAGAAAAGGTCTCTTTGGGACTGTGTTTTGGTGCCTGCCATCCCATCACCCCCCATACCCCCTCAGCCCCCCAAGTCCATCACTGTTTGCACTATCTAAAGACCTGTGGGAGAATGTCAGCCTGTGATTTTTTTCTGTTTAAAATTTATCAAAACTGAAATGTATTGGCTTTTTACAAATTACATTCCAAGACTTGCCGTAGACATTAATTTCATCGTGAAACTTCTTACTTCGTGCATTCATTTGCTGTCCTAAAAGTCCTTCTGTTGTCTTAATCTGTAAAATAAATACAGACGTAAAATAATTTTCACGATCCATTGAGGACAAGTAAGAAAACTCCCACATCTCTGAAGCTGTCAGGTGCCTTTTATGGTAGCAGTGATGGTCTCTCTCCACCTCCATGGATGCCCCACTCCACTGTGGCAGCTTCCGAACATCTGCAGTCATCACTGGCAGAAGCTGTTCCGAGGAAACCCAAGGTCATCTTTGCTCTTCATTTTCTAGTTCAGCTCTGTTCTTTTCTTCCTCTGGCAGTAATGGTAACAGCAGTAGCTGGAGCAGTCTTGGTTTAGAAGGAGATTTGTATGAGGACAATTTATCCTTTCCAACATCAGACAGGTTGGTCCAGTCCAAAAACTTAAAAACTGATGAGTCTTTCACCACTAATGCATGATGTCATATTCTTAAAAGAATTTGGGTTACAGTGCCAATATACATCAACCTGCTCTTCTCCTATACTTTGACATGATTCTGCTTGATAAATTTACATCTAATGAAAAAATTGGACGATGCTAAGGTACGACTGACATCTAATTGCAAAATGTGTTACTTTTATGCATGTGTTGCTCTGCTTGCTATTTTTCATTCTACCAATTATTATTTCATTAAAAAGAGCTTGCTTCCTACAGGATTTCTGTTGTTTTGTTTTGTTTTGTTTTTGTATGTAGTTTTATTTCATATATAAGAAAAGTGTAGGAAAAATGTGTTTTTTACTGTGTTCAAAAATATATAAATGGCATCAACAGAAGCATTAATAATTATTCATGGCATTCTATGATATTCAGATACTTTGTTATCTAAAACCAAATTAGTAGAATATTTCATCTTTAAATTATATTAAACTAAATTTTGTTATGAAATTTATTGGCGCTGTACATATCCTCCTCAGGTAGAACTTCTTGGTTATTGATAACTTATCCAGACATCATTTACAATTCAGATTTTAACATGAAATGGTGTGAGAAGCAAAGCTTCCTTTTTTATTGTCCTCTCTCCCCTTTTTAAATGTCATACATCATGTTATAATATTCCTTCTTTACCACATTTTAAGAATTGATTTTAATACCATTAATAATTAAAGCTTTTTTTTTTAACTGCTTCTGCTCTTTTATTTGAAAAGTGATGGACCAGATGATGAAGATGAAGAGCATGAGAATGATGTAGAAGGTAATTGACAATTTGTTTTTCAAAGTATTTCGTATTTTTTGTATAAGTTTCCCTAGAAGAGTCTTTCATGTTTATATTTGTGCGTTTTCATCAGTTAGGTTCCAGGTTGTTACAAATCAGGGTATTTACATCACAAATCAGGGTATTCTTGAACTAATTTATCCAGTCAGGTCCTTTATCAGCAGTTTGTATTATTTGATTGGTAAACTAATGAAGTACTTGTGGATGTAGAGACTGAACTACTTTATTTTTTTTATTTTTTATTTTTTTAAAGATTTTATTTTTTCCTTTTTTCTCCCCAAAGCCCCCCGGTACATAGTTGTGTATTCTTCATTGTGGGTTCTTCTAGTTGTGGCATGTGGGACGCTGCCTCAGCGTGGTCTGATGAGCAGTGCCATGTCCGCGCCCAGGATTCGAACCGACGAAACACTGGGCCGCCTGCAGCGGAGCGCGCGAACTTAACCACTCGGCCACGGGGCCAGCCCCGAGACTGAACTACTTTAAAAGAATTATTCAATTATTTGAGAGGGAAGTTTATGATAATCTCTCTATATAGTTACCTTTTTCAAAATATAAAATCCTTACTCATATTATAAGATATAATTCATCATAATTATGCCATATGTTCATTTTTTATTCCAAACCAGTAACTTCTAGAATTAGTGTTTAATGTCAATCCTACAAAAATCAGTAAGTAAAAATAAAAAGATATTTTAAAATAAATTCTCCTCTCCCTCAACTTCAGTCCTACACTCACACGTACACATATTTGAAGAAAATTTTCAATTCTTCCTTTGATGAACATAATTCCAAATATGTAAATATTAGGTACCATTGGCCACAGAGTTTTGGACCATAATTTGTAATCCTTAATTCAAACATATTAGAATGTCAAAGTGATTCTGGAAGCTTTTCAAGTTGAAGCTGTTTTCATTGTATTTAGATGATGGTTAAATTTTTTTCCAAAAATCTTATTTTTCCTTAATTATGAAAATTCCAATAATGTCTTCTGTAGAGTGGCACACAAAATGTTCATTCTGTTTGAGATATTTGTTTTTTGAACGAGTGATTTTTTTTTCAATCATTGTTTTAGAAGTGGGCAAACTCAGAAGATTGCCAAAACACATTTCTTAAAGTGTACTTTGTAACACCTGAGTTTCCAGTTTTATGGCCAACTGTACTTTCCTTGTTTAGGGAAGTCATGTACCAATTTTTGAACTAAAATCCTCAGACTTAAGATTATTCTTATTTTTTAGTTCTAAGTGCCTCTGCTAAGTAGGGCCTCTAGAGGTAAGTTTTTCTTATCAGATATAAAGTAGGGTTAGGGCAGTAGTTTTAGAGTTGTGCATGGGCTAGGTAGTTATTTGCTGTATTTTTGTTGACTAAGAAAGTGTTGACTTTGTCTAGAGAAGTTGTGTACTTTTTCCCAAGTAATACCTGTGACCAAAGTTGTCCCAAAGGCTCTACATGGTATAAATGCAGGTGGTGAGTATTTTCTCTAATGAACTAATTATTACTTAACTAACTTTACTGAGGAATGGTTAAGAGAAAAGAAGATATAAGTTAATATAACTATGAAATTCATTTAAAAAAATTTTACTTTTGGCATTAACCAGGTTGTTCAGGATTTCGTGAGTAGGTAGAAGTCAGGAGATTAATTATATATAGATATATGTCACTACTCAGCTTTTGAGATTATAGTCATCTCTCATTATGTAGAAAACTACAGCCAACTTTCAAATTTGTTGTTTTTCTTTTTTTGAGGAAGATCAACCCTGAGCTAACATCTGCCAATCCTCCTCTTTTTGCTGAGGAAGACTAGCCCTGAGCTAACATCCGTGCCCATCTTCCTCTACTTTTTTTCATATGTGGGACACCTACCACAGCATGGCTTGATGAACGGTGCCGTGTCTGCACCCAGGATCCGAACCAGTGGACCCCAGGCTGCCAAAGCGGAACGTGTGCACGTAACCGCTGTGCCACCGGGCGGGCCCCTCAAATTTGTTAAATTAGAAATTGGTAAATTAGGAGATAGATTGATGTGGTTTTATAGAAAGATCCAAAATTATGGAAATCCTAAGGCAGCAAACCTCATTTTTTTGTTGTTGTTTGTAGTTGGAGGATGTCATTCCCATCCCTTTTCACTAGTTTGGTACCCTCTCTAAAGAGAGAGCTCTCTCTGAGGCCAGGCAACCAGGAGCCCTAAAATGAGAAAGCCAGTAGTACCAAAAAGCCTTGAGATGACTTAGTGTCCAACCCCATGACCTCTGCAGGATTTATAGAATGACCCAGAGAGCGTGTCTGGTATCATAGGACGACACCAGACCCATTTTTGATTGAGAGTCAGTAAGGACAGAGGAAGGAAAAGAAAAGATTTGTTTAAGGTAATAATGTGGACCAACTTTTTAAATGAAAAATTAGGGGCCAGTATAAATCCTAAAAATGATTAATAGTGGTCTAGAATGCCCCACAAACTATAAAGAAGAATCAGGGACATTCACCAAGTTTTCATTCCTGGCACAAATGGGCATGGTGTCTGCCAGCATGCCCTGCTGCTCACCTCTCATGTGGGAGGGCCCATGTCTCAGCACTGCTTTGCTCGGCTGTCATTAAGTAGGAGTGTTCACCACATGATATTCGTCCACAGGTCATGAGTTTTACAGTCAACAGGGATTCTCCTTTATGTTGAAAACATAATTTTAATTTAAAAAGAAAGAAAGAGACTTGAGAGCAACATTTTATCTATAATAGGAGTGTACCAGAAAATTCCCATGTCTGGCTTTTGAGATGTAAGTGGTTGCATATGACCTTTTTTTCTTATTTTGCCTAAAGAATGAAATGATTAAGAGCATGGAGCCAGACTGCCTGGTTCATATCCTGGCTCAGCCACTTACCTGCTGTAAGACTCTGGATCTCTCTCTGCCCCAGATCCCTCACTTGTAAAATAGAGGTGATGATAGTTCCTACCTCACAGGGTGGTTGTGAGTATTAAAGGAGTGTGTATATCTAAAGAGCTTAGAACAAGGCTTAAATAATGTGGTATGTGCTATACAAGTGTTTGCTGCTACTGCTGTTTCTCTTAGTTCAGAAAGCTGTCTTAAAGTCCCTTTAATGTATTTATTTGGGGTTTTTATTTGTGTTTCATTTGTATTTTGGTTATAATTGTAGCTTTATGGTTTTATTTTGTCTCCCTTTACCTATGGGTCATATTTTGACACAAATTGTAGCATTTATAGTACTTGAATTCACTGCCTCAAGTTTTGCTTCTGTGCCATCAGTAGATGATCAAAGTTATTCCTTTGTTTTAGTGTTATTTTGCCCTTTCAAGGAAATGTTTTAGTTGATGTTACGGTGTAGGTAAGAAAAGATGGATTTTTTTCCAGTGTTCATTGGAATCTTAAGAAATGGAATATATTTATATATCCTTGGAAACCAGAGTATTGAGAGTTGAGTTGATGTTTCACTTCGTATTGTTTAAATTTAAATATTAGGTTTTGAGCAAGATGGAAAGACTCTGCTAATTACAAATATTGACATGGAGCCGTGCACAGTAGACCCCCAGCTAAGGATTATTCTTCAGTGGCTCATTGCCTCTGAGGCTGAAGTTGCAGAACTTTATTTTCATGACTCTGCAAAGAGGGAGTTTATACAAGTAAGTACCTGCCTTATAGAGTGGGTGTGAGGATACAATTAACAGTATATGATGTTCTGTGTCACGTGGTTGACCTAATAAGATGCCTGGTGATAGCAGAATGGGTAAATGCTTAGGCAAGAGTCTAATAGTTGGGTTCCGATATCAACTCTGCCACTCTGTAGCAGTGTAACCTGGGGCAAGTTCACCAGTCTCAGTTTCCTTATCTGTACTATGGAGATGAGTATAGACTTTACCTTACAGAGGTTTGTGAGGATTAAATATAATACTGTAAAAAAAAATGCTTAATCTAGTACCTGGTACATCCTAGGTTCTCAAAGTTAGGTGCCATTAATAAACATTTCACGTGTTCATGTGGAAGGACTGAGTTATTCTTTGTATTTAATTGATTCATAATTGGGCCTAGCAATTAGTGTATCTCTTTCCCTGTTAATCCAGTTTCATTAGTATGAGAAGCTAGCATAATCAAAAGCCAGTGAAAGTTTAAACATCCAATAAGGGACAGTGGGCTACTTTGAGTATTAAATAGAGTTCTAATAATAAAACATTCAGATCTGATGCATGAATAGGATATTTTTATTGAGAACTTACTGTGTTCCAAGCACCTTGTTAGTCAAGATTTTCAATTTACAGTCTTAAGTTTTTTGTCCCAGAATTTTCCTTACCAGAACTTTGGTTTAATCTTATTATAGGGTATAGAATAGTCTAATGAATAACCAAGGTAAATTAATCAACAATAACAAAAAAGGAGCAGTCCAGTTAATCTTGATTCCTGGTTCATAGTTTACAAAGATACTGTTGAAAAAAGTACATGAAAAAGATACTACGTAAAAATAATTTTTTGTATTTGTTTCACTTAGACTTTTTGGATTTTTTCAGTTTAGGTTTCTGTTTTTAGGCAGAAGGAGGAAGTAAGACAGAGATGCTCAGGAAATGAATTGTGAGGGAGAGAGAATGGGTAGGGAAAGTCTTAGAACTGACCTCAGGGAGGCAAACGTTTTCAAGTTGTTTAGTCTTGGATAAGTTGACGGCTAAGGAAAGCGTTAGGCAGAGCTGAGCATGATGGCGCTTGGGTAAGGGATCTCGTCTGCGTGTAACCTAAGAAAATATTCTAGTAGTTTCTCAAAAAAGTTAAGCGTAGCTTTATCATATAACCCAGCAATTCCACTCCTAAGTATATACCCAAGAGGAGTGAAAACATAGGTCCCTGGCAACATTATTCATAACAAGCTAAAAGTAGGCCAAAAGTGGAGACATCCTGAATGTCCATTAACTGATGAATGGATAAATGAAATGTGGTATATCTATGCAGTGGAATATTATCTGCCAGTGAAAAAGAATGTAGTATAGTCACGTGTTGCATAATGACGTTTCCGTCAATGATGGTAGTCTGATAAGATTAGCACTGTATATTAGTACCATAGAGCCTAGGTGTGTAGTAGGCTATATTATCTAGGTTTGTGTAAGTGCACTATGTGTTGTTCACACAATGACGGAATTGCCTGACGATACGTTTCTCAGAACGTATTCCCATCGTTAAAGAACACGTGACTGCAAATCCATGCTGCCCCGTGGGGGAACCTTGAAATCGTTATGCTAAGTGAGAGAAGCTGGTCACAAAAGACCATATGTTTTATGATTCCATTTTATGAAATTGCCAAAATAGGTGAATCTATGGAGACTGAAAGTAGATTAGTGATTGCCTAGAGTTGAGGGGGTTGGAAGAAATGGGGAGTGATGACTAATAGGTGGGGCTTTCCTTTCGGTGTGATAAAAGTGTTCCAGTGTTGGTTGTGGTGATGGTTGCATTCAACTCAGTGAATATACTAAAAACTGTTGACTGGTACACTTTGAATGGGTGGATTGGATGATATGTGAATTAATATCTTAATAAAGCTATGTTTAAAAAGGTTAAGCATATTTCTATTACAAAAATTTAAAGTAGTTTTTACAGAACTAAATAGAAAAAAAATGAATGAAGATGTTCTGATTGGAGATGATAAACCTGTATTTATTTGCTTTTTTAAATTGAAATATAATTGACATAATACATTTTATTAGTTTCAGGTGTACAACATGATGATTTGATATTTGTATATATTGTGAAATGATTGCCACAATATTTATTTACTCTTTTGGTTGTTTTTTGTTAAAACGTTAACATTTCTTAACTTAGAAAGCCATGCTTCCGTTGAGGCTAGAGTGTGTATTCCAGAAAAAAACCACACTATATGTTGTGGAAGGAAAATCCACATCCTTTTATTAAGCTTGACGTTGTCTTTATTATTTTATGTTCCTAATTGAGGGTGTGGCAGATGTATTTAGTTAACTTACGAGTTTCCTGTAGAAATGTGCCCTCTGTACTCCCACACAAGACTGTCCACTGGGTGAGGTTTGTGGAGTTCTGTCTCCAGCAATCCCAAAATGTCATTTCGTGGAGGAGACATATTTATAAAGGGCAGGAAGGGAAAATGTCTAATTTGTGTAAAGGGGTGGCGGTTTGGGGAGAAGGCCATGTTAAAACTGGAAAACAATATTTTACTGCAAACAGCAGGATTCTTAGTTTTATCTGATGTTAAAACTGAAAACTTTACTGTTATAAAATAGTTTTTGGTTGATGTCTGACATGTCTGTCTTTCTTCTTAGCTTTCAAAACGGTTACAAGAAAAAGGGTGGAAGGTGGGGGACCTCCTGCAGGCTGTGCTTAAATACTATGAAGCGATGGAGAAGAGTTCCAGTGAGGAGGGGTGCGAACCGCTGTTTGACTGGCTCTTGGAAAACGCATAGAACAAACTCCAAACCAGTATATTTTATTATTTGTTTTGGGAGAGGAAGAAACAGATAAAGATGCGTAGGGTAAAATTTGAATAGGGAATATTAACATTTTAGGTGAATTGGGAGGAAAGTAAATTACAGCTTTTTAAGCGCATTGTGTCATCACACAGTGTATATAGTTCATACTTTTGTATTCTCTGTTGAATATTATCTTCACTTATTCTTCTATACACGTGTGTAGTATGTTAAGACCCTAAGAACACGTACGTGAAGGAAGGTCTAAACATAAGATTTTCAGGGACGTTGACTGATGACATTCTTTTTGCATCCAAATTGTGCTGCTAGAAACTGCACTGAGGTGGCTGAGGATAGGTTCCAGGGATGGAGAGTTAGAATTTTTCTCCTTTGAAAACAAATATTATCCTATTAATAACTAATGTGACATCAAAAAATAACATTGAGGCTAATTTTTTTTTCTGATAAAGTTTTTGTCCTATTTTTAAAAGTCAATTTTATTTGCATAGCTCAGCTATTGGTAGCTTTTTGAACCCCCCAAGCTATTTAATTTCTTAGAAATATTAGTATTTTAGGTTTCTGTAAATACCAAAATGATAGTTACCCCAGCCTTTTGTCAAAAGACATTATTTGCTAATGTTGCCAATCGTTCTGACATGAAAGTGAATATGTGTGCGTGTAAAGGAGTGCTTTAGCCTTGCTAGTGGTTTGTGCCCTCTTTTATTTTACTGTTTTCTTGGTTAGAAACCCACTGTTAACACCAAAAAGGTGCTTTAAAATAAAATGTCTGTAAAGATTGTGCAGTAAGAATTTTTATTTCTTTTTGACTATTTTGGGTCCCTGACTTATCCTATAAATGAAAATAAAGGTGCAAAATATGCTGAAATTTTCAAAACTATTGTTAATATGGCAATGCATTTAGAGAAGCCCAATAATGATTTTCATAGTTGTATTTTTGGAAAACCTCTCCTCTTTAGCAAGGATAAGCTTTTTCTAGAAAAAAATGGGATCCCTCCCCCACCCCTGATAAAGTGCATCTGCACTATTTTGTAAAGTCCTCTGACATGATTTTTCTGGGCTCTACATTTCCTACAACTCTGTCTTTAGAAACCACAAGTTGACTTGACTGGTGGACCAGGCTTGTGTCTTGGTTTCATACGTGAGGGTGTGTGTGTGCATTTTTGGTTCTTCATTAGCAGATTTTGTGATCTAGAGTAAATCTTTGGGGGCTTTGGTTTTCCTCCATTACATTTTCTTTTTTCCTGAGGACTGACTGACTGTTCTGGAAGCTGCACAAAGTATAGAAGACATAGTACCTGCCAGGGGGCAAGGAATAAGAGCACTTACATTAATTTGAATTAATAATTATGGTAGAGAAAAGTATTTTTTAACGGAAGAGTCAAATTTTCCTTTTAAGAAAAATGCCAAAAGCTATTTAAATATTTTGAGGCTACATTATAAGTTTTGGTTTTTCTCAATTTAAGATAAAGAAATAGAGCAAGCCTTAAAAATAAGTTTTCCTAAAGTTTCTTCAAATATTGTTTAAGGTAGAGAAATGCAGGAAATGTGTATAACCAGCATTGCTTCTGTCTTTAGCTTCTCGGAACTTGAGATGCAGCAGCACTGGACTGAGCTTTTACATGTTGGGAACCAGGTTGTTGATTGTAATGTGGATTGATTGATTATTAAGTTTAGTTTGAATTTTTACAAGTATATAACTCTTAAGTTGTGTTTAGTAACTCTGCTGTATGTACGGGTTTGATTAACAGCAAAACTGACTTCTGAATTTCTTTTAAATTAAAGTGACAATATATTAGTTTTGTAAAATTTTCTGTGCTTGAAAATATTTATGTTTCTTTCTTTTATGGTAATAATCATTTTGAGGTAAGATTTTCCTCATATCCTTGTTTCTCTTGCGTTTTTCTGGAGCTGTGCTGGATTCAGAGTTCCCTTATTTAGCCCACTACCTAATGACAGACCAGCCATTAAGTATTAGCACGCATAGTCATAATCATAATGGAACTCCACGCTTGTATCAGTTCAGTGCAGGGGCGTAGAGAAAAATATTAAGTATTGGCAGATGTGAAAAGAAGCGTGAGTTAAGCTTCCTTATGTAGAAAGAAAACATTTGATTGTAGAGCAGCATCTTTTAATCAAGTACGGTCTAAACTTATGTTCTTTAAAGGCACTTTGTGATTTTTCCAAAGACATTCTTTATATGTTTGGTTGCTCAATCTTCAGAACAACTCTGTGTGTTGAGGACAACTCTGTCTTATTTTATTACAAATCTACTTGACATATTTATATTATAACATTGTAATATTACCATTCTGTACATTTTGTCCCTTATAAAATCTCATGTCTTATTCGGAACTGTTAAAGTTGTGATGTGCATTGAGTTGAATTCTCTGTTTACCAATTTCAGAACCATCAAAGGATCTGTGGAAAGAAAGTGAATGAGGCCTCTGATAGGGAGTTTTTAGAACATTATTTCAGACTGAAATATGGCAGTTCTTTCATATTCTTCTCTCAAGCCAAGTTTAAATTACATTTATATTTTGAGTAGTATTAATGTTGATTTTGAAAATATTTCCTGATTTATACAAAAGGAGTGATTCATTTATAAATCATGGAAGAAAATTACAATATCTATTGGATGGTTTGATACAATTTATGGAATAATAAAACTTTTGAGAGTATACAGTCAGTGAATATATGTGATAACATCTTTATACTTTGGAAAATGTTCCACTTACCCTTTCACGTATTTGATGTGAATTAATTCAATTCATAATACTTTCATTTTGCTTAAGTAAAGGTTTTATGTTGCCAGTAGGAGAATTTAATTACTTTTAAATGCACCATGTGTAAAATGAGCGATAGGTTACCCACGTGACTTTATCAGTGCATGTTCCCCAAATGCAGAGTTTAACCTTGACTCATCATCAGAGTCCAAACTCAGATGTCTTCTTACTTAATTATTTATCTAATATTATTCTTCCACAATTAATATTATCAGTTTCCCATCAATATATTGCTTTAAATTTTACATTTTTTAAGGGAGACTTTCCACAGTTGTTTTAAAAAATAGTGCATCCATACTCAAGGTGTAGGGAAAATACTTGGCATTTAAAACCCTGTCCATGGGTCACTAGCACAAGAGAATTTGAGCTTCAGTGGGAATTATAAAATTGTAAAGTGAAATGCATTTTTTCCTCATTTTTAGCAAAAGACCCTGCACACATTTACTCACTGTGTTCCTGCTCTAAAAATGCAGAGGCAGTGTTAGTCACTCTTGTCACTTTATTTATTTATTTTTTTTTTACCACCGTGTACATTCCTTTCACATAGGTAGAATTGTAGTTCTGTAAGTTCATTGTTTTGTTTTTGTTGTAATGTTCGAATACTATTTAATATCAGGTTTTAATATTGCTGGATTTGCTACCTTTGGTTACTTGTGCAGTGTTAAAAGTAATTCACATTTTTGTTTAATGTTCCAGATATACAGCAGAAGCAGCTTTGCATAATTGTAGCTGTTTATTTGACTGTGCTGAATCACTACATTAAGATCTTGTGTAACAGTAATTTTTTTTGCTTTTCAGTAATTTAATATGTTCATTTACCAAAATATGAGCTTCATGATGCACTAAAATTTTGTTTTAGCAGTGACTCCAAATAAACATTTCAGAAATTACTTTTGTAATAATTTGCAATTAATTGTTCTTTTATCTTTTATCCATTGTTGACGTCTGTGATCTTTCCTCTCCAACTAAGAATTCTCCAATAAACTTATGAGATGCCCGGCCTTGGTTTTTGTTCTGTAATCCCTTGTGAACTAGTCCGTTCTGAACTAAAAGCAGAGGCACATGAGAGGAGCTGCTGTGATGGAAGACACACCGAATGGTCTCAGTGCTGCTTCCATGGTTTTCGAGAATAAGAGAAGTTAAGAATATTTTTAATTGGACACTGGGTTCTAGCTACTTATTCAGGTGCCTCTGAGTGCTGACATAAGTGACTTGAAGGGCTGTTTGCCCAATCTCTTTTGGACTTTAATGCAAAGCCAAATATTAGGGTTACCTTGAATACAAGCGTGTTAGAAAATTCTTCTGGCCTGGCCTGAGCTCTCCATAGGGTGCAGAGATCAAACCTCTGTCATGCCGTGTAGCCTCGGGCATTTAAAAATTAGGTGCTGGTGGTTTATTACTAATGGAATGTGACATTGTCTTACGTATTTTAAGCCGAGAAATGAGGGAATGATTTTCTAGCTATTCATGAATGTTTCAAAATGCTAGGAAATAATCATAGCAGACAATGTCTTGGGTGTGAGTGCATCCCAGTCACCAAGAAAACAATTCAAAATGCTGAGAAAAAGTAAGCAAGATTCCTCAGACTGTAATTCCAAAAAGGAAAAAGGGCTCCAAAGGAATGAGAAGCTGTGACAAACACTTGAACAGTTTTGCACGCTGGGATCATTTGTGATCTGTGTCTTAACTGGGAGAGAGAGGAGGGTGAGGGGCGGGGCTTGAAGAATAACCTCAGGTTTGAAAAAGTGTGAATGACGGAGAAGTCACATATCCGAGGATAAATCTACTCTGTGCTCTTATGGAGAAAGGGTCAGAGGGAAGATCTAGGAGCTTCTGCAGCTTTGTGTTTACAGCAGGAACAGCAGAGTGAGTGCATGAAGGTTTACTCCTTGGGAGTGATCCTTGCGTTTTTTCCTCCATCCTTCCTAGTTTTGTAATCGCCTCATTCTCATTTTACTTTTGTGCTCTAGGGCAAGCTGGGTAATATTTTAGATTGGAAAGAGATAAAAAGAAACATTTTCCAGAGAGGATGGAAACCCCAAATTTTACTTTTTAGTTCTACTCTCACTCTCCCCTCACCTCTTCTTTTAAATAGACACCTAAATAGATTTCTTATCTTAGAGCAAGGGATCAAAACTGGATTCCTGTGTGCTGAATTCTGCCTGCTGATATGCTCTGGCCCAATATGAGATCTTTTTAAAATAATTACCAACACTTAAAAATAAGGACATTTTCACATTTAAATATGTTTTGTGTTTCAGCTTTTCTTGAAAAATCAGAAGCTCTGGAACACTGACTGGACTCCTGTGAGGCAGTAGTTTGGCAGGAGCTGAATAATGATTGCCCCTTTAGTCCAAGCGTACATTTCTTTTTGCTTCTGGCATGACCTGTTGCACTTCACCCATTTCTTTTGCCCCCTGTGGCCCTACAGGTGTTTGAGATGTAACCTCTGACTTGAAGCAGATGAGGTAATTCACGTGCTTAGGAAAATCTGTATGATGTTCTTGCAACTCTTTCTCTAGGATTGCTCAAATAGGGGAGGAAGATTCTAGAAATTGAGACTTGGTGAGTTTATTGCTCCTGAGCAGAAAACAAATCATTATTAAAAGCATAGTTTTTTAAGTATATAGAGAAGAAAGAAGGGAGAGTCAGCACAAGTTTACCAAGTGCAGATTCTGTCAGATTTACATTTCCTTTTTCAGTAGAATTATTCCACTGGCATGTTAGAATACTAGAGACATATCTGTATTTTAATGAGGCATTTTATATGGAGAAAAGGAATGAATAACTGTGGCTTCCTGACTTTGAGAATGTGTTCCCAAAGACTTGGAGTTAATAAATTAGTGTCTACCTGGAAGGTTAGCACTATTATGTGCCATCGGCCATTTCACGTATAGCCTTTTTATATTGCCTTGGGTGAAGATTGTGTTGGAATATGCTGGTCAGCGGTGTCAAAGAGCATTACTGAGCATTCCGCAGTAATCATATCAAGGGATAATAAAGAAATAAACTAGGGGAGCAGACAGGGGACCTTTGAGTCTCTCTTTTCCCTTTGTCCTTGTGACTGAACCATGATTTGACGTTTTCCTCCGAAGTTGGGAAGGTTCCATGTTTATACAGTAGCCTTTTACAACTATGGGTTTGAATATTTTCCTCCAAATACTGTTATTTTTATGGCTTTCTTGATATAACCTTAGTTCTCTGCCTTGTTGCATAACGTCTATGAACCTAGGAATTGATGCTTAGAGGTCCTATAAGGGCTTCAAATGCTGTGGACTTCTGCAGAGTGAGAACAAGCCTGTCAGAAAAAAAAAGACGCTCCCAGAATTGCTTATATCTGAAATCAGCTTCATCTCGTTTCTGTTTATAGCTGGATGTGGGTTCTTGTTGGACAGGAGGGCCTGGATGCCGGGGAGATCAAAATGTTACAGTAGCTTTCTAACCTAAAAATATATGTCTTTGAGTCAACTTTAGAAGCCTGTGGCAAATGTTGGGAGGTCACTTAAGTTGCTAAGTTTGGGCAGGCTAGTTGACCTCTTCACTGCCCTTGAACCCTAAAATGCCATGGTTTCCAGAAGGAAGGGTCCTTGGTTAAGCGGCAGAGTATGTACTTGATACAAACCGGGTGAGATACAGTCAATATGTCAAATGACAATCAGATCCCATGAGGCCTCAATAGGCCCAGATGGCTGAGTGCTCTAATCAGGTGGGAGGCAAATACTGGTCCTGCATAAAAGTACTGAGTAATAGGAGATGAGACACCCTCAAGGCTTGTATGAGAGTCCCAAGAGGCCGCAGAGACAGAAAGCATGCCAGTCCTCGTGCCCTGTTGGGAGTGGGAATATGTTTGAATGGAAAAAAGAATAATACAGTATTTATTAACACCCACCATTAATCCCCGCCTTTATAGAGCTTATTGTTTAGTGAAGAAGAGTCATTAAATGAGTAACTATATAATTATTTAACTACCATTTTAAGAGTGGTGGGAGCCTAAAACAGAGGAACCTAACTTAGGGCTTCCCTAAAGATGTGATGCTGAGGCTTAAGCTAGATTTCAGCTTCATAGGAACCAAATAGGCCCTGGGAAGGGGGTGGGGGTGGTGGGGGGAGGGACAGAGCTTTTCCAGTGGAGCAAGCAAAGGCCCTGAGGAGAGAAGGCTTGTGACTTACTTGAAGAACCAAAAACCAGTTTGGCTACAGCGTGAGGAGTTATGACACATCTGGAAAAATACTTGGACATCTTCAGTAGCCCTCACTCAGATGCTTAAAGGAAGTATAGTTTTCTATACTACAGTACAATGCAGTTTTTTGTACTGCAGGAGTTGGTGTTCAGTCCAGGGCATGGTAGATGACAGTCTGGCTTGACCCTGTGCTCTTCAGACCTGCCTGGAGGATCGTGTTTAGTCCTGGATACTGTTTTACAAAGGACAGAGAGAAAGTGAACCAAACACATCCATGACTGTCTAATGTGAAGGAGCTAAAAATGTATCAATTGAATTTTCACTGAAAGACAAAGGGCTGTTTGGCCTGGAAAAGGAAAGGTGCAGGAGTGACCCCAAGACCTCTTTAAGGAGCTAAGGGCTTTCGGTGGAGAGAGACTGAAACTTGAGACCCTAGAGGATCAGATAAGGACCAGAGCAGCAGGTTTCAGCTCACTCTGCAGAAATGGACTAGATCCTCTTCATGAAAAGGTACTTGCCCTTGGAGATGTGTCTGCAATGCTGGCTGATCACATCTGCAAGTGTTGATAAGAAGTCCAAACAGCCCATATCTCTGGGTTAGGTGACATCTTTTCCCGTACGCTACTTTATTTTTTCCATGGCAGTTTGATAAAGTTACAAACATGGGCTCTGGGGTCAAAAGAACTTGATTTAAAATTGCAGCTCTGCCACTTGGGACCTATCTGTAGGATCTGGAACAAAGGCCTAGGATCCCTTCCGGGGGGGGGGGGGGGGGGTGGCTTTTCATTTGCTTCTGACAGGTGCCAGGGGGCGCAACTTGTCTTGGAGCTCCTTAATTTAAATTCAAGCCTTGAGGGTTTTTGGATCTCTCAGGTGGCTTGAAGTTGTGCAGCATGTCAGTCCAGGCCAGGGCCTATGTATAAAGGGTGTGGCCCCTCGGGGTTCCAACCCAAAGAGGGAGATGTTTTATGAGAAACCCTTTGTTGAGTGGGGTGGAGAGAATTGACTTTTGCCTTTCCAGCCCTATGAGGCTGCCAAAATAGTACTGTGCATCTCAGTCTTTTCTTCAGGTTTGGCAAATATTCTTAGGACAAAAAGTGGTATTGCGTTGTGGGTTTATCTCTCAGCATTTTTGCTTTTGCTAGATTTTGACCTCTTGATTTCTCAATATCATGTTTTTTGCTGCTTTCAAGATGTTTTAATGTTTTATCCGACTTCCCCTCTCAGGTAACCACTCATAATATTTTAATTTATATTAAAGTCTGTTACTTAAATTTTTTTTTACTTTTTCCACGTCCTTTACCATTGATATCCCCTTTATTTTTGTCTGTATTTTTAATTTATCTTTTTGAAAGGGTTATAAATGCATATATTAAATTCCAAAAGTTATAAGAATGCACAGTGATGAGTTCCTTCTCACCACTCTGCAGCCACCATACACACCTCATGGAAACAGCCACGTTACCGGTTTCTGGTACATAGGAATTGTGCTATATAGGACATTTCAAAGCTTGGATTGGCTGCTGTAACTTAATGTTGGATGTTAATGTGAAAGTGTCAAAAACCAGCAATGATTACTATAAAAGTCAGGTTAGTGGTTGCTTCTGGGGCAGAGGGATATACAGGAGGCTAATGTGACAACAAAATACTGTTTCTTGACTTGGATGGTGGTTAAACTGCCCATATAGATTTTGTGCCATTCTGTGTATATATTTCTCATAACATGTATGTCTGCACACGTGCATGCACACACACACACACGATGTTTAAAAAACCAACTGCAAAATTCGTTAGCTTAACTCATACAACTCTACAACAAAACAACAAACAACCCAATCAAAAAATAGGTGGAGGATCTGGACGGACATTTTTCCAAAGAAGATATGCTGATGGCCAACAGGCACATGAAAAGATAGTCACCATCACTAATGATCAGGGAAATGCAAATCAAAACTACAATGAGATATACCTTACACCTGTTAGAATGGCTGTTATTAAAAAGACAAGAAATAAGTGTTGGAGAGGATGTGGGAAAAGGGAACCCTTGTACCCTGCTAGTGGGAATGTAAATTGGTGTAACCACTATGGAAAACAGTATGGAGATTCCTCAAAAAATTAAAAATAGAACTACCATACAATCCAGCTATGCCTCTTCTGGGTATGTACCCAAAGAACATGAAAACACTAATTTGAAAAGATGTTTGCAACCCTATGTTCTTTGCAGCATTATCCACAATCGCCAAGACTTGGAAGCAACGTAAGTGCTGGATGAATGGATAAAGAAGATGAGATATATATACACAATGGAATACTACTCAGCTATTAAAAAAAAAGACAATCTTGCCATTTGTGACGACATGGATGGACCTTTAGGGTATTATGCTAAGTGAAATAAGTCAGACAGAGAAAGATAATTACCATATGATTTCACACATACGTAGAAGATAAACAAACACATAGTTACAGAGAACAGATTGGTGGTCACCAGAGGGGAAGGGGATGTGGGGAGGTGGAAAGGGGTAAAGGGGGACACATGTATAGTGAAAGATGGAAGCTAGACTTTTGGTGGTGAACGTGACGATGTAGTCTATACAGAAGTCGAAATATAATGATGTACACCTGAAATTTATATTATAAACCAAACCCCAACAACCTTATCATTTTCAAAACAACCAGAGAGAACAGATGGATTACCTGTGAAACAATAGTTTGATTCACAGCAATCCATTCAACAATTGTGATAGAAGTCAAAAGATAATACAATATCTTCAAAGTGCTAGGTTAAAAGAAGTCGTATTTAGAAATTCATATCCTTCTAAAGTATTTTTCAAGAGTGAACATAAAATTAGGGTAATTTCTAATAGACTGAAAGAAACTGTGCTGAGAAGAAAAACGACTGGAGTGTATGTTGCTTTTTTAAGAAGGAAACTGAGTTCTAAAGAAATAGTGAAGGAGCGATGTTTAAAATAATAATGAAAGATGCCAGCCAAGTAGTCAAAGTTCTATGTGTTCTGCTTTGGTAGCCCAGGTTTGCAGGTTCAGATGCCGGGTACGGGCATACTCCACTCATCAGCCATGCTGTGGAGGCATCCCACATACAAAACAGAGGAAAATTGGCACAGATCTTAGCTCAGGGCTGACCTTCCTCAAGCAAAAAAAAGAAGAAGACTGGCAACAGATGTTAGCTCAGGGCAAATCTTCCTCAGCAAAAAAATAAATAATAATTAAAGTAGAAAATGAAAGAGAGAAGGCACAACCACCCAAATGCAGAACGTGCATCTATGCCTGTTGACTATGGCCAGCACTTGGTATCATTGAATCTGGTTATCAGCCTTGTCGTTATTATTCCTATCTTTCATGTAGGAAAACTCAGGCTCTGAGGGGTTCAGTTTCTCACACAACGGGCGTAGTGGTAATGTCCACGTCTGTCAGGCTCCAAAGCCCAAGTGCTCACCACACTACACTGTCGCCATGTTTAAACACCAAAATACAAAAAGATGACAATTAAAATCACCTGTTATAACACCTAGAGACAACAACTATTTACATGTTGGTGTATTTCCTTCCAGTTTTTTTTTTCCTCCGTACATATATTTTATACAACTTGGATTTCCCTTATGTCATAAATATTTGTCAAAAATGTTTTTAAAAACTCCACACTCACCTTTGAGCTTTTCAAGTTTGGTAGTCAATGAGTCTTGCCACTCTCTTGGCTGGAAATACCTTAGCCAGAGCTCTTTGGTCTGACTGATAAATAATTGTATTTTCTTTGCGTTTCTATTATGTGGTGTTGCTTTGAGCTGACAGTCTTTACAATGTAAGTATTTTAAGTAGATCTTTTGAGAAGGACAATATGCAAACTGGGTCTGGTGGCTTCCAGAAAGCAGGCAAGAGTATTTATCTCAGATTGACTATTTGATTTTCCTCTTTCCCTGTCTTCAATCTTGTTCTACCCGTCAAAACTGATGGCAGTTGAGGCTGTTTCATCCATGGTTTCCGTGTCCCTGAGAACATGGTGAGAAGAAGGTTACAGAATGAACAAAGGTCCTTTCCAACCTCTAGGCACCTTTATCTAATTGTCTAGTGGCTTTCCCTTTGCCCTCTCATCATTTCTAATCCAGTATATCTAAAATCGAGCTCATCTTGCCCCAGCAAACATGTGCCTCCTCCTGTGTATGCTACCATACCTTGATCTAGCCATTCAGGTTGAACAGCTTTGAGTAATCTCTTAGTCACCTTTGACTTCTTCTCCACCCTGACTCTTCTCTCCAGGAGGAAGGAGAAATGGTAGGTGTCAGGGAAAACAAACAGTCCTCTATGCAACGGAACGGGGAAAGAAAGTGAAATGTTGAAAGATGTTTAGGAAAGTTTGTGATGTGATGTGATCTAACCCCACACTCCACAGCCATCAGAGACATTCAGTAAAGGCCTTCCTTGCTCCTCAATGATTTTGAATCAGTCATGTGTAGTTATAATCACTATTATTATTTATTTGATACAATATACCAAATCTGGCAAAAGGAAGATGACTCAGTAGTAATACCAGATGACAGCAGTCACCAGGAGATGAGCCACATTTCATGATTAAATAGTCTATAAGTTAAAGAAAAGCATAATAAATTAGCTTGTTTACTGACTTCCGTTTTGGCTTGTATGGCCGATGACCAACCCTTCCATTGAAAACAAACGTTCTGGATAAAATATTAAAAATTTTCCTAAATGCATTGATAGGCTGGCATGAAGGCAAGGGATGTATAGGCCAAAAACCTGATGAAGACAGAAATGTAGAGCTGTAAGCAGGCACTAAAGTCAACTTTGGTTTTGAAGGCATTTGCTGCACCCAGTGAACTTGAGTGTGTGTGTGTGTGTGTGTGTATATACACTGCATTTATATATCTATATCTATATTGCTTTCATATATATATATGTATATATATATATATATATATACCTATCTTTCTATCTACCTGTTGAGAAAGATTTAAAGAATGGGCTCACATGGTTGTGAAGGCTGGCAAGTCCAAAATCTGCAGGGCAGGCAGCAGGCTGGAGACCCAGGGAAGAGCCGATGTTGCAGCTCGAGTCCAAAAAGCAGTCTGCTGGAAGAATTCCCTCTTCCTTGGAGAACCTCAGTTTATTTTCTCTTAAGGCCTTCAACTGATTGGATGGGGCCCACCCACATTATGGAGGGTAATCTGCTTTACTCAAAGTCTACTGATTTAAATCTTACTCTCATCTAAAAATTACTTTTATAGCAACATCCAGATGCGTTTGAGCAAATATCTGGTACTGTGGCCTAAGCCAAGTTGACGCATAAAGTTAACCATCTCACTGAGTTTTTGGGTCTGGCCAAAGTGAAGACCCCAAAGAACTATGCCCACAGTATAAAAGTGAAGTTGAAAGGGGAGGGGGAAACCAACCCTTTCACCCTGGAGATTGGAAGAAAATTTTCCTGTCCAAAACTTTGGCAGTGGATGAAGGGAGAAAAATTCTGCCCTGAGAATTGGTAAGCGAACTCTCATGTGAGTTTATGTGGTCTAAATTCACCCTACCTGGGTGGTCTAAGAAAGTTTAAGCTGAGAATTTAGTTTAACATTTTTCAGTTAATGCTCCTAAGCACCTGTCAGAGACGAACAAATCTTCCTGCAGAGCCCATGTTCATCCTGGGCTTTGATTATTCCCAAAGTTAAAGTCCCAAGAAAAATGAGGCTTAGATTAAAAAAAATTACAAAATCATGAACACGAGCCAGCAGAAATGACAGAGTGAAAAACAGCTCAAAGACTTCATATGTTGGGATTGGCAGACCCAGATTATAAAGTAGCTGTATTAGGTATTTTTTAAGACATAAAGGGAAACTTAAATATGAACAGAGAAGTTCTTCTCACCCACTAGGATGGCTAAAAGAAAAAAAGATGGATAATAACAAGTGTTAAGGATGTGAAGAAATTGGGAGGCTCATACATTCCTGGTGAGAATTTAAAATGATGCAGTCACTGAAAACAGTTTGACAGTTCCTCAAAAGGTAAAACCTAGAGTTGCTATATGATTCACCAATTTCACTCCTAGGCATATACTCAAGAAAAATGAAAACGTTTATGTCTCCACAAAAACTTGTAGTTGCATGTTCATAGCATTATTCATAATAGTCCCAAAGTGGAAACAACCCACATGTCAATCAACTGATGAAAAGACAAACAAAACATGGTTCATCATACAATGGAATGTTATTCAGCCATTAAAAGGAACGAAGTAGTGATCCATGCTACAACATGGATGAACCTTGAAAACATTATGCTAAGCGTAAGAAGGCAGACACAAGAGGCCACATATTGTATGATGCACTTTATGTATAATGTCCACAATAAGCAAATCCACAGTGACAGAAAGTAGGTTAGTGGTTTCCAGGGGCTGGAGGAAGAGGGGAATGGAGAGTGTTAGTGGACACAGGGTTTCTTTTGGGGTGATGAAAATGTTCTGGAATCATATATAGGTAATGGTTGTACAACTCTCTGAATATAGTAAAAACCAGTGAATTGTACATTTTAAAAGGGTGAATGTGCTATGGAAATTATATCTCAATAAATCATAAAAATATGAGAAAAGAACAGGAAAATATTTTTAAAAAACAAATAGAAACTTCTAAAAATGAAAACAAATATAATTGAAATGAAAAGGTCAATGATTGAATTTAACAGCAGATTAGACATAGCTGAGAGAGAATTATTGAACCGTAAAAAAATTATCCAAAATCTAGTGTAGAAAGACAAGATGGGATGAATGAGAGAAGAGTTAAGTGACATTGACAGAAAGGAGAACTAATACATGTCTAATAATTACAGAAGGAGAAGAGGGAGAGAGTGGGCAGAATTAATATTTGAAAAGATAATTGCTGGGAATAGTCCAGAAATGATGCAAGAACCATCCACAGATTCGAGAAACACAATACTCTCAAGCAAAAACAGAATGATTATTAAATTTTCTAGGAAAAGCTATACATGTATTTGTCTACTTTCCTGGATTATTCAATAAGCAAGTTAAACTCCTAGAGTGATCAATAAGAGAATATAATAAATTGTATAAATTCAAAACTAGTAGAGAAAAAAATTTAGAAGTCAAGAAAGGGTAGAAAAGAAACAGAACTGGGGCAAAATATAGAAAGCACAAAATAAGATGGTAGATATAAATCCTGATTCCCTTATCCTTCACAGGTGTTCCCGGGAGCACCCCCATAAACTCCATGCACAGGAAATTGGAGTCTGTCTCCAGGGCAGCCTGATCTGTGAAACTGGTACAACCGCTTTGGAAAACGATTGAGTATTATCTAGTTAAGTTGGACTGGTGTGTGCCCTTTGACACAACAATTCTACTATTAGATATAAATTCCAGAGAAGACCTTGCTTATATACACTAGAAAAATAAACTGTGACATATTCACCCAATGGAATTTTATACAACATTGAAAAAAAAAATGATAGCAACATGCATCAACATGGATGCACTGCAAAAACATAATAGCAAAAGAGGCAAGGCACAGGAGAATACAAAAAAGTGAGT
The DNA here is from genome assembly GCF_021613505.1 of Equus quagga. Taxonomy (NCBI): domain Eukaryota; kingdom Metazoa; phylum Chordata; class Mammalia; order Perissodactyla; family Equidae; genus Equus; species Equus quagga. Next base: position 54,502,640 of record NC_060272.1, read on the forward strand.
CCATTCAGATAAAGTTCAAAAAGAGGCGAAACTATATGCTACGTTGTTATATATACATATACACATATACGTATACACACACATCTCTTTAGAGTCATAGGTATGTATACATATAGGACTATAAAAAGTATAAGGAAGTAACTAATACAAAATTCAGGATAGTGACTTACCTGTGGAGATGGGGGAAGGGAAGAGGAGGCGACAGCGGCTTCTGAGGTACCACTGACGTTCTATTTATGAGCAGTGGGTTTCTGGATGTTCAGTTTATTATGTTTCTTCAAATTATACACATTCTTTGTATAATATTTTTAATGTATGCTAGATTTCACAATGAAAAAATTCATTTAAAACACATTACTCAGTAAAATTTGTTCAAAGGAGGTGTAGGGTGCATTCATTAGGTGTTTTCTGAAATGTTTGCAAAAACAACTTTTAAAAAAATGATGTTTAAGCACAACTGAAGATTAAGAAAAAAACCAGTCTGAAAACTTCTCTGTTTCCTGAATTGTTCCCTGGAAAAGGTACACATTACCTGGGTTTTCTGTTTGTCAGCCTCTTCAAGTCAAGGTGGGTGGGGGTAGGGGAGGAGACTGCTGTCCACAAAGGCAGCGGACAAAGAGAGGCTGTTGCCCTGGCCTGTCGTATTCCTATGTCTGTCTTAAATCTCCTGGTCCATACTCCTATATCCTGATTCCCACCCTAGTTTCTGACAGAAGCTTGGTTATCCACTCTCACCCTGATGTTGTAACAAGAAGTGCCTGTTGCCCGCAAAAGGACTGGGTCAGAGAAAGGGATGGAGGGAGGTAGGGCAGAGGAGGGAAGGAGATGCAGGAGGAGGAGGCTTTAAGCCAGAGCCCTTTGCAGGAGTAAATGCCAGGAGACAGAAGGACACCATTTGGCCAGGGGATGTAGAAGAAGGACAAAGCTGTAGCATGGCCAGTGCAGTCATCAGCAGGAGTGGGGAAATGCTAATCTCCTGGGAAGCTGCCTTGTGATTCAGCATGAAGAAACAGGAACTGAGATGCTTGAGCTCTGGGTGCGCTGAGGTGGTCATCTTGGCAGCTTTCTCTTGAAAGTGGTACCCATGCACCCCACAGCCAGGCTGGACTGGTCATAGAGCTGCAGGACTGGACGCACTGCTCTTCCCCTGATACTCCTGACGCCTCTCCAGGGGGTTCACACTAGATAGAGCTCGTAACCAACCCAGGGGCATAGAGCGTTTTATCACAATGAGAGGCAGTCTTTGGGAAGGGACCACAGAAGCCAGACTCCTGGTCCAGAAACATGGACAATCCACTCTGCTCTCTTAAAGCTGCAGTGTTACTTTGAGCCTCAAGGTGGTACAGCAGCACAGTCTATGGCTTACAGAAAGCCTAAATTAAACTTTGCAAAATGCCTGACTGCTTGAACCATTTCTCAGTCTCTTGCAGGCATTCCTTGTTTCAAACTGGCTGGCTCCTCATCTAGCCTGACTCTTAGGGTCTTTTCTCGCTTGTCTATCCACTTTCATCCCCAGACTGCATCTGGGACATTTTCTCACTTCTTTGGTCACTTCTGCTCAGGCTCACACTCAGTTTCAGGTCAGAGCTGCTGCTCTGTGGTCACGGGACCTGTCCTCACAGGCACCACCTGGACGGTGCCAGGCACACAGGAAAGATAAGTCAAGGGTCTCCACCGACAGTCACAGCCTGCTCAGGTGAGCAGACTGCAGACTGTCACCACCAGCATTCCTCATGCGTCCAAACCACCTCCTTCCTTATTTTACCCATTCCCATCCACCTCTCCTCTGCATACATCCTCAGCAGCTTTTTTGAAATTTTCTATTAGCATTTCGTCATGTCCATGCCACTCATCATTAGCTCTAATTCTGAGTGTACTCCGAATTTAACTCCAAATTCAGTCTCTGCTCAAAATATCGCTCTACCAATATAGTCTTCCTGGACTATGTGTGTGAAATAGCAACTACCTTCCAGCACTCTTTATCCCCTAACATTGCTTTATTTTCCTTCTTGGCCCCTTTTCCACCTGAGATAAGCATATACTTGTTATCTCTTCATCCCCTAGAGCGTAAGCTCCCGGAGAGCTGGGACTTCGCTGGTTTTGTTCTCTGTTGTGTCCTCAGCACTAGAATAACGTCTGGTGTATAGTGGGCACTTGGCGCATGTTTGTTGAATGAATGGATGGACGGGTAGATGGACAGATGGTGGATGGATGGATGGATGGATGGATGGATGGAGAGTTTCACTCCTCCCCAACAGCCTAGTGGGAAAAGCAGTGCACTGGGAATTTGGAGTTTAGGGTTCTGGCTCCAGTTGAGCCATTAGTCACTTGTGGACTTTGAGTAAGTCATTTGATCTTGCAGTGTAGCCTGTTTCCTAATGAGGTGGCTGGACTCTGTGATCTGAAGTTCCTTCCTGCCCTGACAGTTTTTGGTTTTGTGACAGTACTTCCTAAAGGGGCCAAGGCCTTAAGCCAGGTGACAGACAACACGCATTCTTGGCAGGAAACTGTTGCAAATAATAGCCTAGCATCATAAGATGCATTTATACCTGTGGCTAAACAAACACATAATTGCTTCATAATCTTTGAGTCTTTAAAAAGTCATTTTCCTAAGAAAATCCTCTATGAATTGGTCTTTACTTATATTTCCATTTTGACCTATGGCTCCATGTATTAATAATTCTGATTTTTCTGAAAAATAAAGGTTTTTTTAAAAAAAATTATTGTTTTTCATTTAGGGTTTTCCTCAGTTATTTCTTCTCATTAGTAATTTATAATTATACAAAGAGTTGAAAATATTCTATAGCAGACACACCTACAGAATCCTCATTTTGGAAAATTAGTAACATTATTTTGGGAAAGATGTCGTCCTCTTAGTGTGCTTCCAACATAGTAAATAGGTTTCAAAACAAAATAATAATGATTAAAAACCCCTTGCCTTTGAAAAAGAACTTGCAATTTATGCCATGATTTTCCTCTTGCTATTAGGTTGTGGTTGTTTGTAGGACTGGTACATGTCTAGTGTCTAGAAAACCTTAAATTGGTTTTTGAATGAATGGTCAGTGGCATGTGAGAGAAAAACTCACAACCTGAGTTATGGGTAGAACCACAGGGGAGTGGTTCTGTCTTTGTTATCCACAGGAGGAAATCCAAATGTGCTTAGGGGCAAAAGGCAGTGCCTTTTCTGTATAACCTGACGGATTCTCCAAGTCTCCAATTTTAAATGTTTGTTCTTCTCTCCTTATTATGAAAAAACTCCCCAAAACTTGACAGCTGCGGTAGACAGAATTTTACCTCCAAATGTGTCCAGGTCCTGATCCCCAGAACCTGTGAATCTGTTACCTTGCATGGCAAAGGGACTGTGCAGTGTGATAAAGTTAAAGACCCTGAGATGAGAATAGCTTGGATTATCCAGGTCGGCCCAATTTAATCTTCTTAAACCCAGAGAGTCTTTCCCAGCTGTAATCAGAGGAAGATATGATTAGAGAGGAAGAGTTGAGAGTTGCCACACTGCAGGCTCTGAAGTTGGGGGAAGAGGACAAGAGCCAACGAGTACAGGCAGCCTCTAGAAGCTGGAGAAGGCAAGGAGATGGCTTCTCCCTTGGAGCCTACAAAAGGAATGCAGCCTTGATGACACAGATTTTAACCCAGTGAGACTCATATCAGACTTCCGATCTACAGAACTGTAAGATAATAACTTTGTGTGGTGTTGAGCCACTAAATTTACGGTAATTTGTTACAGCAGCGATAGAAAACTAATATATCACCTCCTTGTTTGAACAAATGCTTTGAGCTCCCCAGATAAAAGAAGAGAGGCTGGGCTAGGAATCTAGAGCTGTGCCATCTAGTGTGATAGCCACTAGCCACGTGTAGCTACTGAGCATTTGAAATGAGACCAGTTCAAGTTGAGATGTGCTCTACGTGAGGAATACATATAGATTTCAAAGATTTAGTATGCAAAAAAATCTCATTAATCATTTATTCTTACTGATTACATGTTGAAGTGATACTCTTGGATATTGATTTAGATGAAATATATTATTAAAATTTATTTCACCTTTTTTTAACTTAGTAAAAATGTGACTGTTTAAGGCATTTAAACTACACACATGGCTTTCATTCGTGGCCTGCATTATGTTTCTATTGGCCAGTGCTGCTGCAGAGCATCACTGATGGATAGGAGGTGGTCATTTCAATGGCAGACAATTCTCTAACCATTGGTGAGCTGTGGTGAGAGTATTCAGGGAGAGGTTTCCAACAAGAAGGGTCAGGCTTTCTTGTGTCATCTTGTACTGGACCGTAAGAGAAAGTGTCGCATGAATCTTTCTATCCTCAGCACCTCACATAGTAGCTGACACATACTCAGCATCTGTTTGCAGAGCATGCATTTGATGTTGCTGACCCTAGAAGGTGCTCTGACAAGGCACAACAAGATGGTAAATTTGTCTTGAACAATTGTCCTGAAGGAACTAGAAACTGTGGTGTAACAGAAAACAGGATGCAACAACTAGGTCTTTTCCCTTGTGACCGGTATTTGTCGCCCTACCTTACCCCTCCTGGACAGGGTCAGTTAGCATTTCCAGGAAAGAAAGACGTCAAAGGACTTAGAAACCAAAGGGCAGCCTCAGATATCTGAGCCCAAATACCGAGAAGCATTCCCTGTAGTGATTTCTGTTTGGCCTATTTTATCTCTGCAGCATTTTTTTCAGTAATGCAGAGAAAAATGGCTTGAGCTTAGAATCAGGAGACAAACTCTTCATTTAAAATTTTGCTTCTCCTCTGATTTGTTCCATGATGAAGTCAACTTCCCTCTCGTTCCCTTCATCATGCCTGCGCAAAGAGGCACCTGTTTATATTTATCAGTACCGAGAGCTGTGAGGATTAATTAGTGACTCTAATTAGAAGTATTTTTTAAATATCAGGAACAATTTGCCTCAGAAACAAATTATCCTGGCACAGGAATTGGGATTCTGATCAATTGCTTCGCTATGACACTGCCTTTGACATCTGCGAACTCTACTGTGGTTCACAGCTGTTAGAGGTCCAAAATATCGTATTTGAAAGTGTCTGCCATGGTTATATACAACTAAATGTTGCTGGGTTTTTTCCCCTGTATGATGTCATTTGCTTAACTCAAATGAACTTTGTGCCGTTAAAAATGGGGAAATACAATTGATTTCAATGCCATTTGAGTCTGTTTTGAGGTATTGCGGACGGAAATATCCTGGTTACTTGGTTGAGATGATTCATGTAGTAGAGGAGTCTGGGGAATAAACTTTATCTTGTCCTTGTCTTTATTTTTGTTTTCTATATGGAAACTAATCATTTGAGGTTGGCAATGTGGATTTGGGTTAGATTTCTTCAATAAATTTTTTTCCATGGTTCTCTACTTCAGACCAAAAATCTCCAACTCCAGGCTGTTTTCCAAAAGCAATCTCCTCATCGGCCTTCTGAAAGATGGCTAGCCTGTCGGATGTGACAGTCAGCCCTTCCTCTGAGGATGCTTAGGCTCCGAATTCATTGCATTTTAGTCAAGATAGAGAGTGTTACAATTTATTCTCAGGAGTGAGAAGGCAAATTAGTCATGAAAATGTTGTCACTGGAGACTGTTGCCTGGTACACAGGCCGAGCTCATTAGTCTGACTCCCTTGCTGGGGCATGGTATGGGTGACCAGTGAGGAAGTGCTGATGGCCTGACAGTTGAAGACAGCATGTGCTCATATTCATAGCCTCTAGTCTCAGTGCTGTCTTTAGCAAACAGTATGGCTGGTTTGGTTAAATATGCACGCACACACACGCACACACAGAGTTATGTTTTTCCTGATGCTTCAAGACAATCTGTAAGTGAAGACAAATGAGATGGCCTGGGAGTAACTGACCATCCTGTCACCATGAAAATGTCATAGCCACAGGAAATGAATAACATGCCCACCAAAAACAGGCTATATAAATGAAGAGATCAAGCCATTAACTACCCACAGAGAAAATAATAGAGACACAATCCAAATGTTCCGTAACAGTCTATAGCAAACTATTCTAATGATATGGGTAAGATTTGTAATAACCATATATGTTTATCCTCTTCAACTAACCTATTTTGATAGTCCCAAGGTTCTTATTTAAATTTGAAGACCACTCATTAGTTAAAATTATGTTTATTTTAATTGACCAGATACAGAGTAAATAGCTTAGGGTTTTGGAGAATATCATTAGACCAAGTATGACTAAGTGCAGTTGGATTAAGCTTTGAAGGTGCGCATGTTACACCCCCTCCCTTGCTCCCTTCCTAGTGAATGAATAGCTTTTGTTCATGTAACGTTCAGTTCACGTAATGTTCAGTGTGAGGGCCGCTGGCAAGCAATGCCTTTTATTCCCCTTTCATTTTCTTTATTTTGCTAGCTCTCAGAGCTGGAGGCCATAGGTTATCATCATCACTATTTAAAGCTTATCTTTGTGAATGTGATTGTACTTGAGGGTTGTCAAAACTGGAGGAAATATGGCCTTTGGTGAATGGCCATGGAATAACATGAGAACATTTTCAGAGTGGCCCAGCCCTGAGAATGCTACTCATGGGCCAGGCAGGGCAGTCATTTTTATCCTCGGAGCCACTGGCACTCTAGTGTAGAGGGAGATAGACATTTCATCGGCCATTTGTTTTTCTGCTTAAACAAATACATCTGGATTGTAGCCTTTTAAAAGACTGCACAGGTGCCTGCTATGGAAACACCTGCTTAGCTGTCTCGACCTGCAGGTTGATGAGTCTCACATCAGACCTACTGAATCGCAGCCTCTGGGGATGGGGTACCCAGGAATCCCAATTTCTTTACATAAACCTTTAATCTTAGAATAGTTTTACAGTTACAGAAAGATTGCAAAGATAATACAGAGAGTTCCCATTTATGCTACACCTAATTTTCTTTATTAATATCCCACATTAGTATGGTCCATTTGTTACAGTTAATGAACCAATATTGATACGTTATTATTAACTAAAGTCCATACTTTATTCACATTATGTGCTTTTTCTATTACAGGATCCTATCCAGGATACCACATTACATTAAATTGTCATGTAAATACCTCCTTAGGCTTCTCTTGGCTGTGACAGTTTCTCAGACTTTCCTTGTTTTTGATGACCTTTGAGAGTTTTGAGGAGTACTGGAGAGTATTTTATAGAATAACTGGAATTTGCTTAATGTTTTCCTCATGGTTAGACCAGGGTTATGGATTTTTGGTTGAGTTTAAAGGCACAGAGGTCAAGTGTCCTTGTTGTCACATCGCCTCAGGGGTATGTACTATCAACATGACTCACCATTTATTTATTTATTTATGTATTTATATATTTTGTATTGTGGTAACATTGGTTTATAACATTATATAATTATTAACATTATATAAATTTCAGGTGTACGTCCTTATATCGATTTCTGTGTAGATTACATCACGTCCACCACCCAAAGACTAATTACCATCCATCACCACACACAGGTGAGTCACTTTTGATGTTAACCCTTGATCACCTGATCTGAGACAGTTTTGACAAGTTTCTTCAGTATAAATTTATTCTTTTTTCCTACTTTTTACACTATACTCTTTGCAAGGAATTCACTGTGGGTAGCCACACTGAAGGAGCAGGGCCTTATAGTGCACTTCCTTGAGAGAGGGAGTAGCTACATAAACTATTTGGAATTCTTCTGTACGGGAGATTTGTCTATTCTCCTCCATTTATTTATCTATTTAATCATTTATTTATATCAGTATGGATTCGTGAATATTGGATTATCATGCAAAAATTACTCCACCTTTGTCCACTGGCAGCTCTTTGAACTGGCTCCTGTATTCCTTTGATATATTCCCATTGTTGTGGCTTTTGGGGTATGCGTCTGGGACTGTCTGCCACTAAAAGATGCTCCAAGAATCCACATTTTTAACAGGCTTCAGCACACTCTAAAATGCAAGATTTATCATTTTCATCGTAGAAACCAGAAATTTCCAAATGGCCTGCTTATTGATGAAAGTGGGACACAAAATAGTTTAAAAAAAAGACTCAGAGAATAATTTTTATCAAAAATTTCTAAGTTTATTCTGTAACATCTACAGCCAAGGCATGTACAGAGAGGCAGTTATTCAGATCCAATCAAGAGACCAGGACTCATCTGAGGAGAATCCTCCATGGGGAGATTCATCAATGACTCGTTTTCCTGGGAGCGGCAGGGCTTCTGTGCCGCACGCACAGTGCTGGGCGAGGGCCGTGGTTGTTCGGAGTTCACCCAGTCCCTATCAAAGAGGATCTTGAACCACATCAGTTGCTTTCTTGGGAACTTCTGGTGACTTCCTTGAGAGGGAGGGTCAGAAAAGTGGACAGCAAACCTGAGGGCTGGCTGTGGAGTGGGGCTGGGTGTCATTCCGGGCGGGGTTATGTGGGAAAGGCCAGGGTTGTGGGTGAGCCTGTGCTACAGGAGTGGGAAGTAAACGACTCCGTGTTTGCATAGGGTATGGAGTGCGTGTCTGCGTGTCCGCTCAGACTTGCACACGGGGAAACATTTCTTCCATCTTCCCCAATCACTGCCATCTACCCTTTACAACCGGATCAGGTTGAGAGCCTGTTGCTGGAGAATGTGCATGCTGTGTTGACACATTGAATCCGTAAAGGTACATCTAATTCTCACTTCAGATTCTTGTTGAACACTATATGGTGATGAAGAAAATGCAGCCACAGCGCACAGAACCACAAGAGCACGGAGGTAACCGGCTCTTGCTTTTCTTGGCTCTTCCTTGGTTTCCATATTTGCATTGGCTCCTCTGCCACTGCTGAACATCTGTTTACCTCTTCAGAATGCATCTGGGAGTGTTTCTAATTGGTGACAACAGCAAATTACATCGACTCCTTCACATTCTGGCATTTTAAAACTGCTGAATGTCTGGTCTCATGGCCAGGAATTGCTTGTCACTTATTACTATGTACACCCTATCTTATCCATTTTGATCATTCCTGCTCCTCTCTACCCCGGGTCCCTCCCCTGCCCGCATCCTCCCTCCTCAGCTCTGCAGAGGACATGTAAGGACCTCCAGGTAATCTTCCCCTGGCAGGCTACACCATCAGCAGCAGCTGGCCTCCAGGTATGATTCTTGGCACACTCTACGGCATTCTGGAGGCACTTGTGCTTTTTAGTGCTTTAACCACTATTGATTATTTTTATTGGGTATTGGGGGGTTGTGTTTTGTCTCACAAGGCTTTTTCCCATCTGTTGCTGGGCTTGAGTTTATGGCAGAGATTCATTTGAAATGGGATTGCTGTCTTTTTTTCCCATTTGAGGCAAGCGTGCATATGGGCCCTACTTTTAATTCTCTTGCTGCCGCCTGGGAGGAATTTGTCATTTCATTCCTAAAGTAAAGAGGAAAAAGAACCACATCTGAAATAATCTAATGCCAGTTTGTGCCAACAACACCAGAACAGCAATTCCAACCATTTGTGTGGTTATCTACGTCTAGAAAGGCTCTGTCAGTAGGAAGACTTCCTCTGAGTTTCCACTCAAGGTCTGTAGTAATGATGACAAAGGTAACGTTAACAAAGCAATAAAGTAACTTACATTTGTTGAATGCTGTCTAGTTGATAGAAATCCTTTCACATAGTTCAGTTTGCACAATAACTTTATGAGGTAGATATACCACTCTCATTTCACAGCTGAGGAAACTAACGTTGAAGGTTTTTTTTTTTTTCTCCTTCAAACTCATAAGACTCCTAAAGATGTACAATGATTATTTGACTACAGAAGCTAGGTAAATAAACCAAACAACCGAATTACAAAAGGGCTAGTGTCAAATGGATGGAGACACAAATAAGGAAGAAAGAACTTCGTTTATCTTTGTGGATTTGAACAAAGCGCTAAGGGTCTTGCCTCTAGGCTGATGACCCAAGTTTCTTGCCCAGGATCTGCCTCCTCTCCTGTTTCTCCTGGGCCCTCTCTTCTGGCCTCAGGGCAGCTCTGTGCTTCTGCTTGCCAGTTCCTCTCCAGGCCTACCCCCCACGGAGGAGGTACTTTCCTGTCTGTTCCCCAAAGGAAACTCCTCTGGGCTTCCAGCCACTCAGCACTGACCTTGAAGTCACCTCTTTTATTCCCTCCCTCTTGGAATTCTCAGTGAGATTCTGTGCTAACCCCTCACCCGTTTCTTCTTTCCAAACTGCCAGAGAGCATCTAGACTGCTACCCAACTATTAAGGCAGGTTCTAGGGTTCAGCAAAGCCTGACTTTGTAAGTATTAAAATGCTGCAGCCTGGCTCTTGGGTCCTACTCTGCGATGGTTGCCAAGGCTCACAGGCTGGCTTGGTCCGTCATCAGAAGGGTCCCTTCTTTCCCGTGGCTAATCAGGAATACACCTGGAGGCGGAGGGTAGTGCAGGCATTTCTTTGGGAGCTCCTCTAAGATATCCTTTGGACAATGGAAGCCCACTTGCATAGGCTCCCAGAAGTCCCCTTTCCTCTTGACGTCTTGCCCACTTTCCCTGTCTCTCTCTCCCCCTCATGGTTCTGCTTCACCCTGCAGGGATGACAGCTTCTCTTCTTGTTCAGATGTGGACAAACTGTTAACTCTGGATCCTCAATGTTCTTCAGAGCCAAGTACCCATAAGATAAAACAACAACACAAACCTCCTCTTGCTAATAGCCAAGTTGATATGTATTATGCCAAGACCTTGCCTCCCTGAACACACCCAGCACACAAGCCAGGGCTGAGGTTGAGAGGGGTTGGGTGAATAGAAGTTCATCTTAAGCCAGTAGCGATTCTCCAGTAGCCTTGAGGATTCTCAGGTCGATCTAGTTTTGGCACCAGTGTTATCTAGGGCCCCCTGAAGCAGGATACGTGTGCCTTTCACCTCTGTTTCTTTCAAAATGCTCATTTTCTTTGGCAGCAAATTCCTGCTCTCATGTGAGGGGCACCTCCATCTCCCCGGAGCAGAGCAAAGATGACTAACATCCCAGAGCCCAGCGGTGACTGCTCATACTTCCCATGTGTCTATCTGCCCCAGGTTTTCTTGATGATTCATGCCATTTCCTATATTCCATTTCTTTCAAACCTTCATCAAAGAGTTATTCAAATATTGTGCCAGACGGTGTGAGGGTGGTGATGCAAATAATGGAAAGACTTTGTTCTTGTTTTCCTGAGACCCACATTGCAAGGGAGAGGTAGCTTGGTGGATAGACCTTTTCATAATTTACATTTTCCTTTGCATTATTTATTTGTGTTTGGATTTCTGTTGACTAGAGCGTTAAGAAAGCTCCAGAGGAGAGGTGAGCTTTGATGTGGATGATCAGGAGAGTTTTCTTCTGAGAGATGGCATTTGGTCATGACCCTGAAGGATGTCTAGGACTGGGACTGGCAGAAATATACAGTTGAAAGAGTGGTTCATGCATAGCAGAGCACAGGAGTTTGACGTGTCAGGGCTTGTCCTTAGGGACCCTGAGTGGGCCCATGTGACTACTCATATGACTAGTGTGGTACTTGTGGGGAGATGTGGGGAAAAGGAATGGGAAAGGACGTTGAATGATGCTGTTGAGGACTTCCACAGTAGAGGAGTGTCTTCCCAGTTATCCCAGTGTTAACAATATAAAAAGTACTTCATATGTACATTAAAAATATCTGGTATAATTCTTTGCAGGGGGAAGGCAGCTGTCACTCACCACTATATGGTCACTTCCAGTTTTGAGCTTTTAGAAGATGTGGGAAAAAATTCACCAGTATCCTTTTACCTGTGTGGAATTTTTCTTTACTGAAAATGAATAATTTGTTTTATTGGGTGAAGTCTGTTTTGACTTTGTAAATGGCTTTATGCCTTTTCTTTTTGTTTTGTGCTTGTAGCCTGTACATTTGGGGGCTTAAGAATGCAGGCTCGGGGCCAGTCTGCCTGGGTATAAATCTCAGCTCTGCTGCTTCCCAGAGGGGCGAGGACGGGCCAATTCCTTACCTCCCTGCTTCTTAGTTTCTTTATCTGCAGAGTGGAGATAATAATAGTATGTACCTTTCAGGGTTATTGTGAGGATTAAATGAAATTATATATGTGAAAGCTCTTACTGCCTGACACAGAGTAAACAATAAGTGTTCGCTATTGTTATTCTCCTTTTAACAACCAAATGAATTATTCATATCGGTGTTGAAAGAACTGAGAGAGTACTACATACACATGGGGAAGCAACAACCACAACAACAACCCTCTATTAGTCTCAGAGGGTGAATAATAAATGAGACTCCCCCACTGTGCCTCCCACCGCCTCCCAGCCTGAGGCAGTCACTGCTCTGTCTCTCTTGTGGATCCTTCCAGAATCAGTCTGAGTTTCTAGAGCATATTGTGTGTGCCTCCAAGTCTCAGAACCTGAGATATACATGTCTATGTGTATGTGTACTTGTAGGTATCATTTTGCACCTACCATTTTCATATTATAACATATTTTAGCCATCTGCAATACGGCCCTATATAATTCTTTTAAATGATGACAACAAAGTATTTCATTTAATATATATAAACCCAGGCCCTTATAAATGGAATATTAAAATTGCTTCCAGTCTTTGTGTTACAAACAACATTCCAGTGATCATTTTAATACATTTTCATTTTGATGGATATTAAAATTGTAAATTATGAAGTGAATTTTGTTTTTCCATAAACTCTTCAGTGCAATCTACATTTTTCACTCATGCCTTGTGAGGTGGATTTACTGTGGGGGATGTAGTGTCAAATGTATTCAGCTTTAAGGTGGTGGAGAAAAACTGGAGGTTACCCATGTGGGAGGTACACAGAGAATTTTTTAGTGAAGAAAATCTCTCTGGTGGAGTATTATTACCCTTAAAATTTTGCCTTCGAAAAAATTTTGTTATATGCAGCACAAAAGCAGAATACACATTTTTATCTGTTATTACTGCATCTGTTGCTTTCTTAACGTACTTTAAAACAAATCCATGACTTAAAAAAAAAAAGGAAGAAACATCTGTGTCTGAGTAGGTGAATATTCTAAAGTTTTCCATGAGTTTAAAAAATTTTCCATATATTTTCCAAGTTTTATCGGATAAGCATGTGTTGTTTCATAATGGAAAACAGAAAATAATAAGACACACTTTTTAAAGTATCCAATTAAAAGGAGAAAAAAAATCTGCTGGAGGAGGGTATCCGGACAATTGTGTGAAAAAGGGACAAACAGTGAAGAGGGACGCAAAAATTAAGAAAGCATAGCAGTTGGGTCTACAGGTGAAACCTGAGGAGCTCCAGTCACCCCTGTGGACACACTGTACTTCTGCTGTCACAATAAATATTAATATTTGGGGATCTTGAGTCATTGAAAAAGAAGGCTTAGCAAAGACATAATCGATTGGCTCAAGTAAGCTATCGAGGAAGTGTATCTTACGTGTTAAAATAATCTTCGTCAAGATAATTTTTGAAGTGTTGTCATTAAAAGGGGAAATCATCTGTTATCTGGAAAACACGCTTGTATAGAGAACCTCATTACTTAACAATGGTGGATAAATGAGGCCTGACTCTATTTAGTCTTCTTAAAAGTATACTGTTCCTTTTAAAAACGCTATCTTCAGACAGATCTGCTTGTTTATTACTTGGTTAACTATCTTTGATTATACTACTCCCTCTTTGTTCCAGTTGTTTAAGAAAGTGTCACTATAAAATATCGATGGCGTCCATGGCAGGACTTGGAAAAACGACCCACAGGTCTAATTCCTTTCCAAAGAATTCAAGGGACTTTCCAAATTAATTTATTTGAATTCCACTTGGAATTTGCAATTCAGAAAGGGGCTGATAGGAGCTAGTGTTTTTACCATCTGTAAAGATAGGGTTTACAAAGCAGATGACTTCCAGGAAGCAATCTTCTTAAATACCATCAAGTTTTGTTCTGAGTGTCTGTTCACAAACAAACGGTGTGTGGTATATGATATTACAGATCTACTTAATCTTTTTATTTAACTTCCAAGGGCTTTACTTGACAACAGTCTATTAGTCTACTTGAAATGATAGTTTTTTTTATTTTTTGAAGAGTCAGATTTTCTTCCTAACCCTCTGTCATTTCTTAAATGGGTCTGGATTACTGAGGTTAATACCCTGTTTCAATACCCCATCTTGTAAACTTATAGTATTGCATATTCTTGAAATTATGGGGCTTGGATTTCAATCTTTTATTTTCACACGGAGATTTTGTTGCCTTGGTTCATACTTTGCTCTCTACAGAGTGAGTAGCCATTTTGTCCCTGTTCTCCATCTGTCCTTATGCCCAGTGTTAATGCAGGTTCTGCTATGCCTCTCCCTGCAACCCCTGGCCACTTTCCCTTGTTTTTCTAACACTAGATACATACCAGGTCCATTAGCTACTCAAGAGATGTTACCACTGTTTGTCTCTCGTAGAACTATGATGACACGTTTCTTACAACCTTCCAGTGGATGTCCAACAACGCCTCCAGGCTCTGGCCCTCATGATTCGAGTGGCTCCTCCAGGGCTATTGAAGCCTTTCAGAATAGAGCAGTCCCTTTGTGCCTGAACTGACAGGCCAGCCCATCTGATCTCCTAGCAGAGCCCTCTGAGCTAGGTGACTACATTCCTGACTTAGACAAAGCTGAGCTTAGAGAACTTTGGTCTGGGCATTGGAACCATTGGATTTTTTTCCAACTCTTGACCTTGGGCTGTTACCTCACCTCTCTGATCTTCAATTCCACCATTTTTTATATAAGAGGGTGATAATTTTAAAAGGGTTTTTCTGGCTCTGAAATTCTATGATTCTAATGGAAGAAAAAGAAAATCATAGCTCCAGTTAGGATGCATTTTTAAGCCGTGTTCTCACTTAACAAGACTTTCCAGATCTCTCTTTTCCCTCCCCCGTGTTCCAGAGTTCACAATTCCTTCCACTATGTTTCCACAGTGCTTTGTTCTTTATTATTATTATTATTATTATTTAAAGATTAGCACCTGAGCTAACATCTGTTGCCAATCTTTTCTTTTTTTTCCTCCTTTTCCCTGAAGCCCCCAAGTACATAGTTGTATATTGTAGTTGTAAGTCCTTCTGGTTGTGCTATGTGAGATACCACCTCACCGTGGCCTGATTAGCGGTGCCACAGCTGTGCCCAGGATCTGAACTGCTGAAACCCTGGACCTCTGAAGCGGAGCGCACGAACTTAAATACTTGGCCATGGGGCTGGCCCCACAGTGCTTTGTTCTTAAAGGCTCCCCATTGGAGAGTTTGTCATGTGATATTATAATTATCTATTTACAGTATCTGTCTCCTCTATGAGATCATGACCCCCTAGAGGGCAGGAACTGTGTCCCACTCATCTTTATATCTCCAGCCACACACTCAGAATCCCTCACAGCAGGTACCCAGGAATGACTGTTGAATAGCCATCTATATCTGAGATCCTGAGAGTCTTTTTCCTTATCAAAGCACTAGACTGATAGTCAAGAGACCCTGGTCCAGCAACTAACCAGCTCTGGGCCCCTGGACACCTTGCTTAACCTGTAGCTTGCCAAAATCATTAAGTTGTGATAAGGATCAAATAATATGGTGCACGAGAGAATATCTTGAAGAATAAAGGGCTGTTAACATTAATAGTCACCATTTCTTGATCCGATGCTAAATCCATCATTACCATCACCATTTTACTACTGAGGAAATCAAGACATAGAGATGATGTTCAAAACACTACGGTTAGCAAGTGGATGGTCTGGCATTCAAAGCTCATGCTCTTTCCACTATACCACACTGCCTCTTACTATGCAGTGTATATTGTTAAAGTGATATATCAATATTTTGTGAGTACATACCATGTGCAAGGTGCTGTATGTATGTATGTTATTGGTGGTGATGAGAGGTTGCAAAAATACAATACTTAGATGCTGCAGTCATATCCAGTGGGTAGCTTTTAGTCCTCATCTTATCTAATCTCTGACTACCATTTGACTCTGTTGACCACTTCCTCCTTGAAACACATTCTTCCCTTAGCTTTTGTAACACAGTCTTTCTTTATGGCCAGACCCTCTCCTCTTTTTATTCCTTCTTTCTTCTAGTGCATTACCATCTAAGACAAGGGCTTCAGTGGCTACTTCTATACTGATGATTTCTAAATTCGTATCTCTGAGCTCCAGGCCACTATGCCTACTAGACATCACCAGGGCATCACAAATTTAGGTCCAAAACTAAACTCATGCTGTCCACTCTGTTCCTAATGCCCCATTCTAGTTTTCTTCTAGTTTTTCTGAATGCCATCATTTATACAAGCCAGAGACCCAGGAGTCATCCTTCCAACTGCCCTCTCCTTCACCTTTCCTCTGGATTCATTACCAATTCCTAACAGTGTTTCCACTAATTAGTGCTCATGTCGGTCTCATTGTGTCCATTTCCGCTGCCACCACCACTGCTCACCGAGACTGTTGAATTAGCTTCCTAACTTGGTCTTCCTCCATCCTCTCTGGCCCTCCTACTCCAGTCCCTTTTCCATACTACAAACAAAGTGATGTTTTTAAAAAAGCAAAAGCATTCCTCTCCCTCATTCCTAATGGGTGTACATTGCTCTTAAGAAAAGACCCAGATCTTTTTCATGGCACAGGTTCTGACTGGTCTGGTTCTTGCCCACTCTTCTGGCTTCATCTCTTCCACCCTTCCCCTCTCTACACTTTAGTCTCACTGGCTTTGAAGTTCGACGGACTTTCCTCCTCCATTCCACAACCGAATCTTAACATAGGCTGTTTCTTCCATTTGGAATGCTCATTCTATCCCCAACCCCCTTGTGGTAGGCTGAATAATGGCCCCCAAAGATATCCAGGTCCAAATCCCTGAAACCTATGAATATTACCTTACATCATTTTGCAGATTTTGCAGATACAGTTAAGGATTCTGAAATGGGGAGATTATCCTGGATTACCCTGGTTGAGCCCTAACTGTAATAACTAGAGGGAAGCAGAGAGAAACTTGACACAGAGGCAGAAGACAATGTGATGATGGAAGCAGAGAGAGATTTGAAGGTGCTATGATCTGGCTTTGAAGGTGGAGGAAGGTGCCATGGACAAGGAATGGGGCTCTAGAAGCTGGAAAAGGCAAAGGAACAGATTCTCCTCTGGTGAGAGGAGGTGGCCCTGCCTGCACCTTGGTTTATGCCCAGTGAAATGCATTTTGGACTTCCGGCCTCCAGAATTGTAAGATAAGAAGTTTCTGTTATTTTAAGGCATTAAGTTTATGGTAATTTATATAACAGCAATAGTAAACTAATATAGTACCTTCTTGTTTAAACAAATGCTTTGCGCTCCCTAGAGTTAAAAGAAGAGAGAGAAGGCCAGGGGGTCTAGAGCTGCACCATCCAATATGGTAGCCAGAGCTATAGGTGGCTACTGAACACTTGAAAGTTGCACTTGGGCTAGAGCAACTGAGGTGGGACTGTGAGAGATCTGGGTCATTTTCCTAGGAGCAATGCAAATCCATTGGGAGTGTGGTAGAGGAATGCACTTGAATTTGATGGGCTGCCAACTGAGATTAACCCTCCCTTGCTCCAGCTACAGTGATGTGCACATGACTCAGCCTTGGCCAATCATGGTACACTACCCCCAAGGCCATGGTAACTGGTCTGATGGTCTAGTACCCAAGCCAGAGCAATCAGGGCCCTCTCCAGGGATTTTACATGAACACAGAGACAGCAAGCTCTCTCTTTTCCCCAGGGTTGCTGGGCTGCGGTTATGCAAGCCTGGAGCTATCTGTGACCCAGTGCTCCCCTTATCCCTCTGCCTGGGGGAAGTGCATCAATAGCAGGGAGAATAGAGTTGCCGTATAGACTGAAGCAGGGCTCAGATTGGCGAGGGTGGGTACAGAGAGAGAGAGTGACCTGATGACATTTTTGGAGTCCCTAAAGCCATTTTTATCCCTGAGATCACAAGGGTAAAGGGTCACAAAGAGCTAGGCTTGTAGGAGGCCCCCTTTGCCACCATGTGGAGTGAGCTTGCCAAGAATGAAGCCAACAGGGAGGAAGGCAGAGCTGACAGACTGTGAAAAAGATCAGGCATCTAAAGACAGCTTGTGAACTTCTGAGATCTGATGTGCTTGGTGCCAGCATGACCTCTTTGAGGTCCCAATCATGTGAACAAATAAGTTGTCCTTTTTCCCCTAAATATTTTGTGTTTGGATTCTTTCACTTGACTAATCGAGTTTCCTTCATACAACTAGCAAAGCTACTGTGCATTATTTGAAATAAGATTTTTAAAAATTTATATTCGCACTGTGCAGAGAAAAAGAAATTATTCAGAGATTCCTGAAAGAAGATTAGGCAATGTAAGCAATAACCTATTTCCAACAGCCTTGTAAATGGCTGCAATAAATCCAGGTCCCAGTAGGTCAATTGCTTCCCTGCTATGTTCCATTCCACCCAACCTCCTCCCCCGACCATTACTGGGAGAGTTGTGATAGCAAAGAAGGCACAGGGTCTCTGATCTCAGTTACTGTCCTTCATCTCTGTCCTGTTGGTGATGATTTGGAAAGTATTAAAATATAAGATCTACAAGGTAAGGGACTTTTTGTCTGTTTTGTTCCTTATTGTATCTTCAGTGCCTGGAAGAGTGGCTGGCTCATAGTAAGTGTTCAAAAAATATTTTTGAATGAAGGAATGGCAGCAACATTGACTTTGCTCCTACTGTGTTAGGTACATTAAGAGATACAAGGGAATTGATGACGTTAGGAATGGTTCCCTGTCCTCACAGAGGGTACAGATTAGTTTTTATCCTAATTTTTTAATTTATTATAAGTTCATAGACTGAAAATCATTGAATTTTTTCTCTTATAATTTGCAAAATATGCTTCAAAAGAGCATTAATGCTCTTAGAGATTCTCACATTATCTGGTTCAGGTCTTACGTTGGATGCTACAAATGCACACAGATCAAATGCTTAAGAATTACAGACTCCTTGGAAGCCCAAGCTTATCTTATGAGATACAACCAACTTATTGTTTTTAAGCCTAGGAACTAGATAACTGAAGGGGTAGGATGATTTTATTCCATATCTGGTGTAAAAACGTGGTGGTGCATTTAGTGTTACTCATGGAGCAAAAATAACCCATTCAAGCAAGCCATGGAAATTGTGAGTAAAATGACCATAATGGCTTTGTGATGGTGGTTTTCTGAATGCCACCAGGCAGTCCATAATGGGAGATCTGCCAGAGTCCCCTCGTCTCAGTAGCCATCCTTCTGAACTGAGCTTGAATTACAGCCAATGTGCTGTCACTCCTTGACCTGACTGCATTGTTTATGGTAATCTGTGTGGACCCTGGTCCAGCTGACGCCCAGAGAACATGCGCAGATCAAAGGCAGACTGCTCAGCATCAGCACATCCCCCACAACGAATACTGCCCATGGGGTCAAGGCGGGGGTACAGCAGATGCTTGCCTCACCCTTGATGCAGTGCGCAAAGTAAGCAATCTATAAACCAGTCCATGTGGTCAGTCTCCTAGGGTCCTCTCAGCAAGGGTGTGTGCACATGGGCTTAGCACCAGGAGTTTGGTGCTGTTTACTTCTGTCTAGTTAAGGAGTCATCATTAGCCAGAAAGGAACCACAACGTCAGTTTGGTCTTTGTGGATTTCCTGTTTCAATGTTTATGAAGGAGACACACTGTTAATGGTCTAAGATATCTGGTGAGGTATCTGGTCCAATTTGTATCATACAAGAGTCGTTTTTCATTTTCCATGCTCTGGTAATTTTAATGCGTTCTCTCTGACATTGTGGAAATCAATACTATGGAGAAAGATAAAAGGAGGTGATGCTTTTTAAGTCTGTCTTTCTCTTCAAGCAACAGGGTGTGGGGTACAAAAAAAGGCCTTGGCCAAGTCAGCTTGGAGAATCCTTACTATTTTCAGATTCTGCCTTGTAGCAACAAAGCTGTAGTTTAGGTGTACTCTGTCATCCGTCAGGACCCCATGCCTGCAGTCAGGCATGTTTCTGGGTCAGAGTTCTCTGCAGCTTCCTGAAAGACCTGCACAGGAGGTCTGAGGTCCTGTTGGCTCCGGTCCTCAGCTGTGAAGGGAAGATCTGAAGGCCAAGCCGCTGCCTACGTTCAAGGGGTGGGATAGTGTCTGTGAGGCTCTTAGGCCTTTAAAGGCAGGTGCTGTAAGAACATGAGATAAAAGTTTCCGGAGATGAAATGATGGTCAGGAGGCCCTTTGAGGGCTGACAACATCAGTGCAACTGATTTTCCTCTCTCTCTCTTCAAGCCCTCGGCATTCAGTTTGTTGTAATGTAAGGACTTGAGTTGAGGGGCAACAAGGTACTGTGATCTCCTGTAACATCTCCTGCCTCATTCCCCGACCAGGGAAATGGAGAGAAGAAAGGAGGGGACGAAGGAAGGTTGGAGGGGGAGGGAAAGGGAGGGCTTCGATGCTGATCTCCTCTTAAG
Source organism: Equus quagga (assembly GCF_021613505.1). Lineage (NCBI taxonomy): Eukaryota > Metazoa > Chordata > Mammalia > Perissodactyla > Equidae > Equus > Equus quagga. The sequence continues at coordinate 54,523,050 of NC_060272.1, forward strand.
AGCTCAGAAGGAAGAGAGAGGCGCTAAACTGGCCCAGTGCACCAAGCTGCTCGCTATTTCCAGGATGTGTCAGGCTCCCTCAAGCCTCTGTGCAGCTGTGGTTCTCTCAACCTGGGCTGCCCTTATCTCCTTCATTACCTGGGGAACCGGGGAAGCTTTCACTGGTGTTGGGGGCTGGTGGTTAGCCAGACCTCCCTGGTCCTTGGTGCATACCCTGCTCCAGCCCACCGTGTTATTCTCCACCACTGTTTGTGTGTCTGTCTCTCCCACTAGACTGAACTCCTTTAAAAGACAGGAGCTGGGCTTTACCCATCTTTACCCCAAATGCCCAGCACAGAACCTGCCCTATAATGAAGATTGACAGCGCAAAGAAGAGCACCTCCCTGCCCCATGTCAAGTCCATGGGGGTGTCCATACTCCAGAATCTGAAGGCCCTTCTAGAGCAGCCAGGCTACCAGGACAGAGTTGAAATAGGCCAACTTTGAAACTTGAATCTGGTTAATTTCTTATATAGCCCACATCCTATTAATCTACAGGTCTGTCTTCTATACTACACCTATACTATAAATTTATAGGAAAAGATATAATCTCACTTATAGTTATAAACTCTGTTGTGCTTCCCAATATCCGCCCCCCCACTCCTCTCCCCTCACCCAGCGTGATACTCTGTACATGGTAGGTGTTGCAAAAATGTTTGTGTAATCTTAGTTTCCTCAGTCCATATGAACCTGAATGGTTGTGGTAGGCAGAATAATGGCTCCTAAGTACGTTTATGTCCTTCTGGAACCTGTAAACATTACCTTTATATGGCAAAAGGACTTTGCAGATGTGATCGAGTTTAGGATCTTGAGATGAGGTTATCCTGGATTATCTGGGGGCCTGATAGAATCACAACCGTCCTTATAAGGGGGACACAGGAAGAGACGGTCAGAGGAGAAGGTGATGTGACCATGGAAGCAGAGGTCAGAGTGATGCACTTGGAAGACAGAGGCAGGGGCCACAAGCCAAGGAATAGAGGTGGCCACCAGAAGCTGAAAAAAGCAAGAAAATGGATTCTCATCTGTAGCCTCCAGAAGGAACCAGCCCTACTGACATCTTGATCCTAGCCTAGTGAAACTGATTTTGGATTTCTGACCTCCAGAACTATGAGACGATGAATTGCTATTGTTTTAAGCCACGAACTTTGTGGTGATTTGTTACAGCAGCAATAAGAAACTATACAGTGGTGTGCCTGCTACCAGAGTTCTGGGTGACCTCAGGGCAGTGGAAAAGTCCTGCTGGCTGGCGGAGTCAGGAAACAGGTGCAGACTGACCTGCTGACTTCCAGCCCTCTCTCTCCTTCCAGGTCCTGAGCTGGGGAGACTAGATCTTCCCAGCTTTGTGCATCCCTAAGAGTTAAATGTAAAATTCTGGCTGGAGTAGTTGCTTGGGGAGGAAGCAGCGAATGAGATCAACCAGCAATGCTTCTGTGGTGCCTGGGGTCCCCACTTGGGCTCATCTTCCCCCTTAAAATCATCCACAGTGACACAAACCAGGGCTATTGGCTCTTCCCCAAAACACATTCCCAGAAAAAGGACCTAACACCCCCAGGGGAAATAAGCTCCTGAATCACAATAACGGCCTTAAAGACAAGTCAGACAGCGTTAGCCATCCCAAACCGTCACTGACAAATTGCCACATGATTACATATACCTAGAGAGATAAGGGACACTATTAGTGCTACAAAACAAGACCAGGAAGTATAAAAGAACAAACGGAAGCACGTATGAAAATTTAATAACTGAGATAAATAACACAGAGAAGGGATAAACGCTTGGAAGAATGCAGCTAAGACTAAGCTTGTGAGTTAGAATATCAGATTGCAGGACTCTCCCAGAAGGATGCAGAAAAGGGTCAAAAGAGAAAATTTAAAAGGAAAGCCAAAGCCAAGGACCCAGAAGATAGGAGCAGACATGCCATTATTCATCCGGTAGGAATCCCAGAAAGAGAAACATACAAAAAAAGAAAAGACGAAACGTTTGAAGAAATCATGATTAACTTCCTAGAATTTTAGATGAAAGAACAGATTAAAAGACCCATACTGAGATATGGAGAACCCTACACAGAGACACATTGTAGGGAGGACACAGGAGGAGCTTGACAAAGAAAATAGACTATTTACGGGCCAACCCTGGTGGCCTAGTGGTTAATTTTGGTGTGCTTTGCTTCAGCAGCCTGGGTTTGGTTCCCAGGGGTGGACCTACACCACTCGTCTGTCAGTGGCCACGATGTGGTGGCAGCTCACATACAAAAAGAGGAAGATTGGCAATAGATGTTAGCTCAGGGTGAATCTTCCTCAGCGAAAAAAAAAAAAGAGAGAGAGAGAGAGAGAAAAGAAAATAGACCATTTATTAAGACATAAAGGAAGCTGCCCTAAATACCAAAGGGTGAGTATTATATAGTCGATATTCTACAATTATAAAACAATATGGGCCCATTTCACTGTTGAATGTAAATGCATCATCCTCAAATAAAACATTAGCTAACTGAATCCAACAATGGTTTTATAAACACATCATGATCAAGTGGGGGTAGATCCATAAACACAATGATGACATTAGGTGGATCATAGCATCACAGATACACCTTAAAGGCATTAAGCTGAGTAAATTAAGAAACAGAATGAGATACACACAAAATACCTTTCACACAAAATAAAAGCACATGCACACAAAACACCAGGGTACACTTTGCAGGAACAGAGACAAACAAAAAGATGCACATTGAACAAATCAGAAGGGTTGTGTACGGGCATGGGGAGGGAAATGAAAGTGGGGATTGGGGATAAAAAGACACATAAAAATTAAAGGGATAATCTGAGTGCAGCATGGAATAGTGAAACTCAGTTATTCCTTTCATCGCTTCTAAGGCCGATTTCCAAAATGGCCACAGTACTCTGCAACTCTTCTTGTTAAGAAGCGAGTCTATTTTTTCATCCTTTGTATTTCCTCTTGTGACTTTCTTGGATCGTATTTCTTTGGGGAAGTTCTGACCCTGGGTCTCAAAAGGCCATGCAGCTTCTGCTGTTATTGCTGGGATTCCTGAAACCACTACGTGAGCACGCCTGGGCAGCCTGTTGGGGGATAAAAATAACGTGTGGAGAGAGGCCCCAGTTTTCCCAACTGGCCTAGCAAGGCTATCATAAACCAGCCAGCCTCAGTCAACTCACCAACTGTCAGCAGATGCATAAACAAGCTCAGTCAAAATCAGCTGAACCCATTTCAGACCAGAAAAATGACCCAGCTCAGTCCAGCCCTAATTGTGCCCTGAAGAACCATGAGCTAAATAATGGTTGTTTTGGTCATTAAGTTTTGGAGCTGTTTGTTGCACAGCAAAAGTTAACTGATACTACTTCCTATTCTGAGCCATTATCTTTGGTGTAAGAGTTATACCTTCTCACTTTCACTCCTTACGTACAATTTCTTTTCTTTGATTCATCCATACATCTATCCATCCATCCATTCAACCATCCATCCATTTATCATTTATTTATTTATTTATTTTGGTGAGAAAGATTGGCCCTGAGCTAACCTCTGTTGCCAGTCTTCCTCTTTTTGCTTCAGGAAGACTGTTGCTGAGCTAACATTTGTGCCAATCTTCATCTATGTTGTATATGGGTCGCTGCCACAACATGGTTCAATGAGCAGTGTGTAGGTCCACTCCCGGGATCTGAACGTGTGAAACCTGGGCCCCTGAAGCAGAGTGTGTGAACTCAACCACTTTGCCACCCGGCCGGCCCCCATTTATCATTTATCAGGTGCTCATTCATAGTATTAGAAGCTGGAGATACAGCTTCTAATATCTACAGAGAGATACAGAATGAAAAGATAAGGTCTTAGCCTCCAACGATTTAGATAAAAGAAATTATAATACAGTATATTGGGTATCCAGCAGGCACACCTAATCCAAAGAAAGGTGACACCTTAGTCAAGTTTTGAAGTATGAGTTAAAAAACACAAAATTATTTCAATTTAAAACAGTAAGCATTTGAGTTAAACTCTTTGGATGCGAGACGGTCACAAACACGCTTTGAAAAGGACAATTAAAAAAAAAAGTCAGGGTGCACTCATTCCTTAAACACACTGAGAACTACAGTTAGCTGTGTAAAAAGTGATGTGTGTGTGTGTATGTGTGTATACAGGAACTGCGTTGGTGTGGTTTGGTAGACGAACTGCCAGTAGTTAGGTAGGAAGCTGGAGACATCCATAAGGGCTTTTCTTCAGGAGACTGAAGTCATCATCCCCAATGGGTCTCCTTGTTGTCATTCCCAAGAGGTTCATTGGCCCTCATGCAAATGAACCCATTTGGGTCCTGCCCCACTGGCCCTCAGACAGAGCTGCACACATCTAAATTCACAGGAGCTCCAGCCTTGGCCATCCTAGTGTAACCTTGAGAACATTTGCTAAGCAAAAAAATGCACATAAATTGCTAGCATAGACTTGAAGATCTCTAAACTTCTGGGAGTCCTTGAAGGTATATTGTTTCATAATTACTGTAAACATTTCACACGTGTGTCTCTTCCTCCTCAGTTAGATAGGAAGCTTTGTGGAGAGGCTACAGGAGCGCTGAACGGGGGGTTTGGAGCCAAATGTTCTAGTCCCAGCTCTGCCTCTAACTTTAGCGGTAGCACGCAGTAGTGAAACTCAGTTATTCTCTCCATGCCCTCTGTGGTAGGCTGAAAAATGGCCCTACAAAATACACCCACCTCCTAGTCCCTGGAACCTGTGAGTGTTACCTAATATGGCAAAAAAAAGGGTCTTTGCAGATGTGATTAATTAAGGATTTTGAAATGAAGATCCTGAATTAGCCATGTGAGCCCTAAATGCAATCACATATGATCTTATAAAAGGCAGGCAGAGGGATATTTCATACAGAAGAGGAAGAGGCAATGTGACCGTGAGGGCAGGGATCAGAGTGGTGTGGCCAAAAGCCAAGGAATGCTGGCAGCTGCCAGAACCTGGAAGAGACACTAGTGCCTCTGGAGGGAGCGTGGCTCTACTGACAGCTTCATCTTGACCCAGCGAAACTGATTTTGAACTTTTGGCTTCCTGAAGTGTGAGAGAAGAAATTCGTTTTAAGGCACCAAGTTTGTAGTCATTTGTTATAGGGGCGATAGGAAACCAACACACCCACCTATGCTCTTGGAGTACCATTTAGACTTTTTCATTTTTTAACATGCAACTAATTTAGTTGGCTGGCTTTGAGTAAGTTGCTTAACCATTTGGCCTCTGTTTCCTCAGCTAGAAAACGAGAATTTTGGCCACATGCTCCCTAAATTCCCCCACATCTGTCTTCAGCCTACTTATCTTATTGACCTCTGTTTTAATTGGCAAATATATATCCTCAAAGGAATCGAAAAATGGTTTAGATCATCTGGCCCACTAGCTTAATTTATAGTTTACCAGCCCTGGACAGCTTTGGAAAAAATAGATTTGTATGTAATTTAGACCTTGTAGACAGTGTAGGTGTTTTTAGGGAATTTATCTCTTTTAAATACCTAGCGATCATTTTTGTGTTTGTTTCAATTAGTGTTTCTTGTGGCAACACTGAGTTTCGGCTAATCCAATGCCCATTCTTAACCCTTCTCCCTTGAGTGCCTCGGTTATATAGCTGGAGAAAGCTAAATATTTGCTTTGCTAGCCAAACTTCTCCTCTTTGGGGTTGTTGCCAGAGGCGACCACATGATCAGGTTCTGGCCAAAGGGAGGTAAGTGGAAGTCGGGGGCCTGGCAACTGACGCGAGCACAAACACTACAAGAACACCCGGTCCCCTTTCTCTGCTTTGAATATGGACGTGCTGCCTGAAGCTGCTACAGCGATTCATTAATTTGTTGTTCATTTATTCAGCAAAGATTTATTGAGCGCCTACTGATAGCTATGACCAAAATAGTGCCACCTTAGAGCTGGAAGGGGTCTTGGACATCTTAGCTCTCCACATCTCTGTTTCCTTATCTATAAAGGAAGAAAAGTCAAAATGGCTTCTCTAAACTCCCGTGACCCCTTGTGCCAAAATCAGGACCCACGTCAGTGCTGGGTCCATCGTGGTCTGCTGCCGCCATCACAATTAACTGTGATAATTACAAAATCAAAGACATTGTCTTTAGGAATGAGAAATTCCTGTCAAGCCTGCCTCTCCTTCTGTTATGATGGATGGCATTGCTCTCCTCCCAGCTGCCTTGGGTTAGTTAATATCGATGAGAAAGGAAATCTGTCATATTGGAGGGGGGCGTGTTAACAGAATGTGTTCAGCTGGTCAATCAGGAAAACATAAATGGATTAGCAAATGAGTATAGAAAAGCAGATGAGATAGCAAATATAAGACCACAGAAGGTTGACGTTCTTTTAGTCACAAGACACAAGCCAAGAAAATTGTTTTTTAAAACCTGATAAGTAGATTAAAAGTCTTTATAAAAATTGGACTTCAAAAATGCTATTCTTAGGTGACTTCAACTGTGGTAATTTAGTTCATCACAATATTCTGATGTGTATTTTAAAACTGTGTTCAGTTTTATTCCTTCCAAGATTATTAAGCACATTGCCCTGTACATAGAGGCAGACAATAAATAATATGTTGAATTGAATTAAACTGCACTGCCCTATAAAAAAATCAAAAAACTAGTTTCTCTCAATGTCCTTTTCACCCAAATTCGTCTGTACAAATCGGGTGATTCATACAAATGAAATTAAATAATCAGCCTGGGGGGAGTTGTACACATTGGTTTGTCCCAATCTTTGGAAACTTTTAGACCATCCCAGCTGTGGGACCTCAGGACATGTTTTTTCAGCTCTCTGAGCCTCATATTTCTCTCTGTAAAACAAGGATAATAAAATGATCTCACAGGAGTGTTGTAGATACATCTCTGAGGGTCTGAAAGCACCTGTAAAACAGGGAGCACATAGTAAATGTTCCACGTATTTTGCTTCCTGCTGCCATTTCAGGCTTTTCATTCCCTTTCTTTCATCTCTTCAAAGACAGCAAATTATCCTTGCCTTAGACATTTCGATTGTCTAGGGAGTTCTTGCTTAATTTCCAGGGAAGTAGCCAGTACCGGTTAATACTTCCCCCTTAGTCCGATCTCCTCTCTCTTAATGCAAATGTTTACCAAAACAGAAAGGAACCTTGCAGTGTTTCGTACTTCCATCCTCCAAATGCGATGTGACTGTTGCCCAAGTGGAGCAAGTGTCCTAGTTACTGAAGCTCTTTGATTTTAGGCAACCCCCCACCCCCATCCTCCCACACATGTAATATGAGATCCAGACTCAGGACAAAGCGCACCGAAAGAGGGAGTTAGGCCACATATCAGAAAATCTATTTCTGTAGGATTTTCCACCCACAGGTCTGTCTGGCAAGGCAGCTCAGTGCCTGTCTCCCACACCCTAGTGGGGGATATAAATTCCCTATTGTCTTTTGTATGTAATGCAAATATTTTTCTCTAGGCTAATATTTTTTCAATCCTTTTAATAGTGTGTTTTAAAAATACGTTTCAAATCTTATAAATTTAAATTTATCAGTCTTTTTATTTCTGTTTTTTTGTGTGTGAATTACTTCCTTTTCTTCCCACAGGTATAGAAATATTCCACCAAATTATTTTATAGTACTTCATATAATTTCACTTTTCAAATCTTCAAGTCTTTGAGACATCTGGAATTTATTTTAATGTAAGAGAAGAGGCAGGAATCCTGCTGTATTTCTCTCCCCATTCCAAATAGTTATCTAGTTTTCTAATATCTTCCTTAAATAGATCATATTTTCTCTACTGATTTTTAAAGTGATCTTTATTTTCTATACATATTTGGCCTTATTATGAGATTGTTTCTTGTTTCTATTCTGTTTATCATTGACCCATTCCTGGATTAGTGACTCATTTATGAACTTACTATTGTTATGTCTTTTTAAATATCTCATGCAGCAAGCTCCCTATTGCCAACCATACCTCCAATTTCTCTTATTTTTCAGATTGGGTACTTTTTTGTGTTTTTCTGCCAGCAATCTTTTAAAAGCACCCTTGATTGTCTGTAATTTTGATTTGGACTGCACCAAATTTATAGATTAATTTAGGAAAATTGATATCTCCATAATATTGATTCTTTTTATCCATCAATACTTTTCTTACTTATTCATTTTCTCTTTTATATTTTTCAGTAATGTTTTATGTTTTATCATTTTTTCCATAATAATCCTATGTATTGCTGATGAAGTTTATTTCTATTTATTCAGCAGAGGGTGATGTTTTGTTCTTTGTCAAGGTAACTAATCGGGATCGATGTTTCCCACAATTCTTTCCCCTGTCGACCCAGGCTAAGACTGGCCCCGGGAGAAATTTGCAAGAGATTTGAGAATCAGAAATGAATGAGCAGCTATTGTGCTCCGAAGATCATCTTTGGTCAGAGATGGTGAGGATGGATGCCGAGGTGCTGGTGGGTTGCGGTTTGTCCTTGCCATTCCCAACACCACATATTCTTTCTCACTGCTGACTGACTAACAGTGACTCCAATGCACTACCAGATTCTTTGCTACAATTCACACAGGTGGCAGCTATGAGGAGCCACCAACCTCCCATGGACTTCTACACCAGGCCCCTTCTTAGTTCCTCTCCTGCAGCTGGATGTGCCTAACTTCCTACAAGTGCTGACTCATTTAACCCACCCCAGGGCTAGTTAGTGACTTTTCTATGATCCTTTCCAGAACTTTACTTTCCTAATTGCTCTCACAATTATCCAAGGTCTAATTCCAATAATAAATTCCTCATTCCTGAATACTCATAGTAGTTCTGCTTCCCTGATCAAACCCTAACTGGTACACAAAGAGTGGGGAAAGCTACAAAGCGACAGGCTCACACAGATCTGTGAGGAAAGCTTCAGACTCAGGGCCAGCAGGATGCACAGACAGGCAGGCAAGAACAGGATGCACCGGGGTTTGAGCGCCAGGAGAGGGACCCCAATCTTACACTGCTTTCATCATTCATAGAAGAGTTGGGAAGAACAGGATCATTTAATCAAGTAGCAGGACCTGAGTTTTACAACCGAAGTTACAGCCTTGCTGGTATGAGAAGTGTTAAGGAGACTGTCCAATATTTAATACAGTCATGTGCCATGTAATGGACATTTCAGTCAATGATGGACTACATGTGCAATGATGGTTCCTCAAGATTATAATGGAGCTGAAAAATTTCTATCGCCTAGTGATGTCATGGCTGTTGTAATGTCATAGCGCATTGCATCACATTACTCAGGTGTTTGTGGTGATGCTGGTGTAAACAAACCTGCTATGCCGCCAGTTGTATAAAAGTATGGCACATACAATTATAAATTATGTACAGTACGTGATACTTGATAATGATAATAAACAACTAGATTACTGATTTCTGTATTTACTATACTATACTTTTTATCATTACCTTAGAGTGTGTTCTTAATACTTATAAGAAAAAAGTTTACTGTAAAACAGTATGCCATATTACGCTGGCAGCCGCCTCATACTTCTTGTGTTCACTGTGTCTCTTGATTTCACCATTTTCTCTCGTGCTTGATTTAATCTCATGTTGTTTTGTTCATCACGACACCTAGGCATACAAAATCCACTGTTAGTGTTGCCACTAAAATGCCATGTCAAGTGATTGACCTGGAAATGAAACTAAAAGTGATTAAGGACTATGAAGTTTGAAAATCAGTGATGGTTATTGCTTGCCAGTCAGGAACGTCCTATTCCACCATAGCTACGATCTTGTAGAACAAGAACAAAGTGACGGAAGTTGTTAAAGGATCTGCTTCATTGAAGGCAATGAGACTAAGAAAAATTCTAGAAGGGCCTATGTCAGACGTGGAGTAACTTGTAATGACATAGATTGAAGACCAGACACAGAAGCACATCCCTCTCAGCACCAGGATGATCATAACCAAGGCAAAAAGTTAGTGACGTTTAAAGAAAAGGCTGGACCTGACTACACTGTTGAATTTACTCTTAGCTCTGGTAAGTTTAAACAATTCAAGAATCATTATTCATACACAATATGAAAGTGAGTGGTGGGTCTGAGAGTGCTGATGGGAAGGCAGCTGAAGAATTTTTGGAAACTTTAGATAAGCTGACTGTGGAGGAAAATTAGTTGTCAGAGCAAATATTCATTGTGGATGAAACCTCCCTACTTCTGGAGATGGATGCCTGAAAGGGCTTTCATCCGTAAGGAGGCCAAGTCAATGCCAGGTTTCAACGCTTTTAAGGACAGGATAACAGTCTTGCTCAGGGGCAATGTTGCAGCTAACAAATGGAAACCCTTTGTGATCTGGCACAGTGAGAACCCCAGGGCTTTCAAGCATATCAATAAGCACACACTGCCAGTGCACTACAGGAGCAGTAAGAAGTCATGGATGACCCAGCTCCTCTTCCAAGATGCCCTCCTGAATTGCTGTGCCAGCACAATGTGGAAGTACTGTCTGGAGAATAACATAACCATTCAAGATTTTGTTTATTGTTGATAATGCTCCTAGACATCCTCCTTTTATTGGTGATCATCATCCCAATATTAAGCAATGTTTCTCTCTCCAAACACCACCTCTTTGATCCAACCAACAGATCAAGAAAGAAGCTTTTTTGAAGAAGAAGATTAACCCTGAGCTAACATCTGCTGCCAATCCTCCTCTTTTTGCTGTGGAAGACTGGCCCTGAGCTAACATCCATGCCCATCTTCCTCTACTTTATATGTGGGATGCCTACAGCATAACTTGACAAGTGGTGCATAGGTCTGCACCTGGAATCCAAACTGGCAAACCCTGGACTACCAAAGCCCAAGAAGGAAGCTTTGAAGGCTTACTAGCTGAGAAAGACCTTTGCCCAAGCTATTACTACAATTGAGGAAGACACTGAGAAGACACTGATGCAATTCTGGAAGGATTGCAACATCTATGTCTGCATCAAGAACCTTGCTTGGGCTTGGGGTGATGTCACTAAGGAGTGTATGAATGGCATCTGGAAGAAGACACTCAAGAAGTTCGTCCATGACTTCGAAGAACTTGCCAAGGATGAGGAGATTGCAAAAATCAACAAGGCTGTGGTTGAGACGGCAGACAACTTTACCTTGGGGGTGGATGAGGATGACACTGAGGAGCTTCCAGAGCTGGCTCCTGAGGAACTGACTAATGAGGAGTTGCTGGAACTGGAACAGGAAAGCATAGCTGAAGAGGCAAGAGACAAGGAAACTTCTAGAGAAGAAAAAGAAGAGCACCCAAGAAAATCCACAGCGAAGGATTTAGCAGGAGCTTTTGCAGACCTCAACGACCTCCCTAAAATGTTTGAAAACATGGACCCCCACACCAAAAGGTTTCATAAATAGAGAGGAATGTTGACGATGCATTATCTGCCTATAAGCAAATTTTGATTAAAAAAAGAAACTATGGCTGGCCCTGTAGCATACTGGTTAAGTTTAGCACACTCGGCTTCATGGGTCTGGATCCTGGGTGTGGACCTAACACCACTAGCCAGCCCTCTGTGGTGGCAACCCACATATAAAGTGGAGGAAGATTGGCAACAGATGGTAGCTCAGGGCTAATCTTCCTCAGCAAAAAACAAAAAAAACAAACCCTCCCCCAGAAAACAGTAAAAACCAAGCAAATCAAATAAATCTTATTTGCCAAAGCAAATAAAAACTTGCTAAGGCAAGTGTAATCCAACTATACCAGAGACTTTGGGAACAAGTTAGCCTTGTGATGTGCTTAAAAGCCAGGCTTTGGGGTTAGTATTTTAGAGAGAGCAGGGTGACTGGTATGCCAGAATTTGGTGTTTCTAGGTATTAATACCATCAAACCATGGCCATGTTTCCAAAAGGAGTGACACCTCCTCAAGAAGAGCCCCAGGCAGGTCCTTCAGGAGGGGTTCCAGAAGAAGGCCTTGTCATCATAGGAGATGGCAGCTCTAAGCACGTTATTGCCCCTGAAGATCTCGTAGTGGGACAAGATGTGGAGGTGGAAGACAGGGATATTGATGATCCTGACCCTGTGTAGGCCTAGGCTAATGTGTGTGCTTGTGTCTTAGTTTTTAACAAAAAAGTTTAGAAAGGAAAAATAAATAAAAAATTTTAAAAATAGAAAAAACTTATAGAATAAGGATATAAAGAAAGAAAATATTTTTGCACAGTTGTACAATGTGTTTGTGTTTAAAGCTAAGTGTTATTACAAAATAATCAAAAAGTTTTTAAAAACTAAAAAGTTCATAAAGTAGGAAAGTTATAGGAAACGAAGGTTAATTTACTATTGAAGAAAGAAAAATATTTTTTATAAATGTAGTGTAGCCTAAGGGTACAGTGTTGATAAAGTCTATGGTAGTGTGCAGTGATGTCCTAGCCTCACATTCACTCACCACTCACTCACTGACTCACCCAGAGCAGCTTCCAGTCCTGAGGCTCCATTCATGGTAAGTGCCCTATACAGGTGTGCCATCTTTTATTTTTTATACCGTATTTTTACTGTACCTTTTGCATGTTTAGACACACAACTACTTAGCATTGTGTTACAATTGTCTACAGTATTCAGTACAGTAACATGCTGTACAGGCTTGTAGCCTAGAAGTAGTAGGCTATGCCGTCTAGCCTAGGTGTGTAGTAGGCTATGCCATCAAGGTTTGTCTGAGTGCTCTCTGTGACGTTCACACAACAATGAAATCACCTGACACATTTCTCAGAACGTTAGCCCATCATTACATGACACATGACTGTATAAATATTGATAGAGGACATCTTTCCAGTTCCTAACTAACTTGGAGCATGTCTTATATTGGACTGTAGATTACATGCACACACACATACAGAAACAAGTGTCATGATAAGGAAGTATCCACCTATTTCTACTTGACTGAGTATTTTGATCAGTAGGAACATTTACCAAAACCCTTTTTGGAATTGATAGAGATGCTCAGATATTTTTTTCTCCCATGACCAATTTATATGGTAACTCTTTGCTATAGACTGAATGTTTGTGTTCCTCCAAAATGCATTTGTTGAAATCCTAACCCGCAATGTGATGGTATTTGGAGGTGGGGCTTTTGGGAGGCTCTGCCCTCAAGACTGGGATCAGTGTCCTTATAACAGAGACCCCAGTGAACCCCCTTGGCTCTTCCATCGTGTGAGGACACAGCAAGAAGACAGCTATGATCCAGGAAGCAGGCTCTCACCAGACACTGAATCTATTGGCACCTTGATCTTGGACTTGCCAGCCTCCAGAACTGTGAGAAATACATTTCTGTTGTTTATAAACTGCCCAGTCTATGATGTTTTGTTATAGCAGCCTGAAAGGACTAAGACACTTTTATAAACAGATTTCCTCAGTTACTTCTGTTTGCAGTCGTGGTCAGGTTTTGGGATCAAGGCTACACAAGCCTAGAGAAATGGAAATCTTCCAGACTTTTTGTTCATTTGGAGCTAATAAATATCATAGGAATTACCTATACCTTGAAGGTTTGTTGTAACTTATCTATAAAATTTATCGGGTCTTATCTACTTTCAGGGGATAAATCTTTAACTATATTTTCAATTAAAAAAAATAACTTTTGGGGGTAAATTCTGTTGATTTCAATTTCTCTAGAAAACAGTCATAACAATTATAGGCTTTTACACAGTATTCCTTTACAAAAAATCTGATCTGTACATATGGTTTATAAACTCTTTTTAAAAATTTTCCAATATTTATGTAGTTGTGCTTTCTGTTCTCACAGGTTACTTTTTGCATCTGTTCACTGATAAATCTTATTCACTCTGATGCTTTTTTCCTTCTAAATCATTTATTTCTGATTTTATATTTATTTATTTTTTACTTTTACTGTTTCAGGTTTATTATGATTTGTTAAGTTTCTTAAGTGGAATGCTTTTTTGATTTAATTGAAATTTTTCTTATGTATTAATAACAATATCTTAGGTAATGGGTTTTCTATTGAAATTGACACTGGCTATATTTCTTGAGTTTTCTATGGAGTATTCATATTGTCATTAATTCTTAGATAATGTATAACTGAAGTTTTAGTTTCCCTTTGAGCAAAGAGTTGTTTATAGATCATGTTTTCATTTTCAAGAAGACATTTTTTAAATCTTCGAAGTGGGGGGGATGATTAGGTGAAGAACAAAGGATTTTTAGGGTGGTGAAATTATTCTGTATGATAATATAGTGGTGAATATATTACGTTATGCATTTGTCAAAACCCATAGAACTATATGACACAAAGAGTGAAACAATATAAACTATGAACTTTAGTTAATTATAATGCATCAATATTGGATCATTAATTGTAACAAATGCAAATACTGCACTAATGCAAGATGTTTATAATAGGAGAAACTGTGCATGGGGGTGGGGAGGTAGGGGAGAGGATATGGGAATTATCTGCATTATCTGCTCAATTTTTCTGTGAATCTAAAACTGTTTAAAAAAAATAAAGTCTATTAATTTGACCCACTTGTTTCTGAGCACATGTTGCTCTTCTAAATACATAACAGGGTGTAGGAAGACACAGACTGGGCTGAAGGGGCAGCAGAAAGGATGAACTCCCTCATCCTGCTGTGTTCTGGGCCCCTTTCATATAAGCCTCTTAGCATATATGTCAAACTTTTGTCTTTACAATTAGAATGCTTAAGCTCTTTTGTTTCTAGGCAAGAAAATATTTGGTAATAGGATGCACTTTCTTTTCTATATAAAATGTCCAAAACTATTTACGGTATTGGGTATATTTTGCAATATAAGGGAAAAGGTAACAGGGCTAAAAACCAAGTCAGAATCTCTTTCTGGCATTCTTTGCTGTAAATCTCTGATCCACTTTCTAACACTCTCGCTTTTAAATAAGTCTGTGGCAAGCACACAGGCATATGTGATAAAAGGTTTTGAAAATAAGCTCTGAACTGCTGGGGCTCTGGACCTTTCGATCTTATTAAGTGGGGTTGGTGACTTTTAACCCTCTTCTTCTCTTTTGATTGCCTCTGCTGAGCTTGCTGAAGTCAGAAAGGCTAACTCATCTTGCTAGCTATCCATCAGGAGTAATTGAGAGAAAGAAGGTCAGAAATGCTTTTGCCTTTAAGAACAGAAGAGAGTTGGTCACGGAATTTTTATTTTATTTTGGCACCTAACAATAGTTGCTGTGGCCAGTTGCAAAAGAAACCCCTGTGATTTTAATGGTACAGAAGCATCACTATATAATCAGGAGATATTAAATACATCACTGTATCCTTGAGCTAATAGTCACTAGTGCAGCCAATGAAGTCAAGGGATGCTAAAACTCTAAATCCTCAAATGAGGCTGGGTGTAGTAGGTTTTTCATATCTCAGCAGTTTTCAGGATGGGGTCCTGATACCCTTTCAGCTGGGCTGAAAGGGAAAAACCGCTTCATAATACTTTAAAGACATGATCTGCCCATTTCACTAGGTTGACATTTTCACTGATGGTGGATACAATTGCTCATACTTTAGCACCAGTCTAGGAAGTGGTACCAAACTGTAACAATAGTGTGTTCTTCGCAGTATATTTTTTGATTATCATTATGTCCTGCCCTGACCTGTCTGTCACGACTTTCTCACAACTATTAAAACATGTTTTATGTTGAATTATTAGTAATCTCTTCTTCATAGAGTCTCATTGCTTTTTTGTATTTCTCACAGTGCCCCGGGTGGTGCTGGGCTTAGTGGGTGCTCAATAAATATGAACAGAATCAATGTGAACTTCTTCACCAGCTTTAGAAGCTGTGCTGCTGTGGTTGTGGCCTTCATGGCAACAATGGACCCTGAGTACACAGGTGTGACTCACCAGGTCAGTAGATGTGTTCTTGCAAACCATGACTAAACATGTAAAACATCTAACTATTTGCCTTG